>NW_027004011.1:0-5129 GCF_036934945.1 Oncorhynchus masou masou
TGTCATGTCTTGTTATGTCTGTTCCTGTCCTTTCTCTTCACTCTGTCTCTCTCTGCTGGTCTTTTTAGGTTACCTTCTCTGTCTCTCATTCTTCAGCTGTTCTACATCTCCCCTAACTAGCTCATTCACTCTTTCACACCTGTTCTCTCTTCCCCTCTGATTAGGTCTCTATTTCTCTCTCTGTTCCTGCTACTTTCAGTGTCTGATTCTTGTTTGTGTTTTTGATGCCAGAAGCAAGCTGTCGTCTCGTTTGCTTCCACCTTGTCCTATCCTGTCGGAGTCTGCCTGGCAGGTGCATCCTGCACTATACTACGTTCTTTTGTTCCATTGTCAACGTTGGAAGAGGATTTATGCCATTCCTGTTTTTCATTAAAGAACTCTGTTTTCTGTTAAAACCGCTTTTGGGTCTTCACTCAAGTACATAACAGAAGAATCAGACCAAGAATGGACCCAGCGGCTCCGGACCCTTTTCACTCCGCCGTCGAGATCCAGGGAGCGATGCTAGGCAGACACGAGGAGGAATTGTCTGCTGCTCGACATGCCGTTGAGACCCTGGCCGTCCAAGTCTCCGACCTCACAAGACAGGTTCACCAACTCCACCTCGATCCACCGCCCACTTCCAGGGTTTCCGAGTCTCCGGAGCCCAGGATCAACAACCCGCCCTGTTACTCTGGGGAGCCCACTGAGTGCCGCTCATTCCTCACTCAGTGTGATGTGGTGTTCTCTCTCCAGCCCAACACTTACTCCAGGAGCGCAGCCCGCATCGCCTACGTCATTTCTCTCCTTACCGGACGGGCGCGTGAGTGGGGCACGGCAATCTGGGAGGCGAGGGCTGAGTGTATTAACCAGTTTCAGGACTTTAAGGAGGAGATGATACGGGTTTTTGACCGTTCTGTTTTTGGGGAGGAGGCTTCCAGGGCCCTGTCTTCCCTATGTCAGGGGAATCGATCCATAACGGATTATTCTATTGAGTTTCGCACTCGCTGCCTCTAGTGACTGGAACGAGCCGGCTTTGCTCGCTCGTTTTCTGGAGGGTCTCCTCGTCGAGGTTAAGGATGAGATCCTCTCCCGGGAGGTTCCTTCCAGTCTGGACTCCTTAATAGCCCTCGCTATTCGCATAGAGCGACGGTTTGATCTTCGTCGCCGAGCTCGTGGAAAGGAGCTCGCGTTCTCCGTTGCTCCCTCTCCACATCACTGCCACCTGCCGCATCACTGCCACCCTCCTCCGCCGGCTCGGATGCTGAGCCTATGCAGCTGGGGGTATCCGCATCTCGGCCAAGGAGAAGGAACGGAGAATCACCAATCGCCTCTGTCTCTACTGCGGCTCCGCTGGTCATTTTGTCACCTCATGTCCAGTAAAAGCCAGAGCTCATCAGTAAGGGGAGGGCTACTGGTGAGCGCAACTACTCAGGCCTCTCCTTCTGGATCACGCACTACCTTTCCGGTCCATCTCCGCTGGCCCGGTTCATCTGCTTCCTGCAGTGCCTTGATAGACTCTGGGGCGGAGGGCTGTTTTATGGACGAGACCTGGGCTCGGGAACATGACATTCCTCTCAGACAGTTAGGGGAGCCCACGGCCTTGTTCGCTTTAGATGGTAGTTCTTCCCCAAGATTCAGCGTGAGACGCTGCCTTTAACCCTCACTGTCTCTGGTAATCATAGCGAAACCATTTCTTTTTTAATTTTTCGTTCACCTTTTACACCTGTTGTTTTGGGTCATCCCTGGCTAGTGCGCCATAACCCTTCTATTAATTGGTCTAGTAATACTATCCTATCCTGGAATGTTTCTTGTCATGTGACCTGTTTAATGTCTGCTATCCCTCCTGTTTCCTCTGTCTCTTCTTCACAGGAGGAGCCTGGCGATTTGACAGGGGTGCCGGAGGAGTATCACGATCTGCGCACGGTGTTCAGTCGTTCCAAGGCCACTTCTCTCCCTCCACACCGGTCGTATGACTGTAGTATTGATCTCCTTCCGGGAACTACTTCCCCCGGGGTAGATTATACTCTCTGTCGGCTCCCGAACGTAAGGCTCTCGAGGATTATTTGTCGGTTTCGGCTCGACGCCGGTACCATAGTCTCCTCCTCCTCTCCCCGCCGGAGCGGGGTTTTTTTTTGTTCAGAAGAAGGACGGGTCCCTGCGCCCATGCGTGGATTATCGAGGGCTGAATGACATAACAGTTAAGAATCGTTATCCGCTTCCTCTTATGTCTTCAGCCTTCGAGATCCTGCAGGGAGCCAGGTTTTTCACCAAATTGGACCTTCGTAACGCCTACCATCTCGTGCGCATCAGGGAGGGGGACGAGTGGAAGACGGCGTTTAACACTCCGTTAGGGCACTTTGAATACCGGGTTCTTCCTTTCGGCCTCGTTAACGCCTCCAGCTGTCTTTCAGGCACTAGTTAACGACGTCCTGAGAGACATGCTGAACATTTTTGTTTTCGTTTACATGGACGATATCCTGATTTTTTCACCGTCTCTCTCGATTCATGTTCAGCACGTGCGACGCGTCCTCCAGCGCCTTTTGGAGAACTGTCTTTATGTGAAGGCTGAGAAGTGCACTTTTCATGCCGCCTCTGTCCCTTTTCTCTCGGTTCCGTTATTTCCGCTGAGGGCATTAAGATGGATCCCGCTAAGGTCCAGGCTGTCATTGATTGGCCCGTTCCTAAGTCACGCGTCGAGCTGCAGCGCTTTCTGGGCTTCGCTAATTTCTATCGCCGTTTCATCCGTAATTTCGGTCAGGTGGCAGCTCCCCTCACAGCCCTTACTTCTGTTAAGACGTGCTTTAAGTGGTCCGTTTCCGCCCAGGGAGCTTTTGATCTTCTTAAGAATCGTTTTACATCCGCACCTATTCTTGTTACACCTGACATCTCTAGTCAGTTTGTTGTTGAGGTTGACGCTGCCAGAGGTGGGCGTGGGAGCCATTCTTCTCAGCGCTCTCTCTCTGACGGCAAGGTCCATCCTTGCGCGTTTTTCTCTCATCGCTTATCGCCGTCAGAACGTAACTATGATGTTGGTAATCGCGAACTGCTCGCCATCCGCTTAGCCCTAGGCGAATGGCGACAGTGGTTGGAGGGGGCGACCGTTCCTTTTGTCGTTTGGACTGACCATAGGAACCTTGAGTACATCCGTTCAGCCAAACGACTTAATGCGCGTCAGGCTCGTTGGGCTCTGTTTTTCGCTCTGTTTCGAGTTTGTTATTTCTTATCGTCCGGGCTCAAAAACACCAAGCCTGATGCTTTATCTCGTCTCTTCAGTTCTTCTGAGGTCTCCACCGACCCCGAGGGATTCTCCCTGAAGGGCGTGTTGTCGGGTTGACTGTCTGGGGAATTGAGAGGCAGGTAAAGCAAGCACTCGCTCACACTCCGTCGCCGCGAGCTTGTCCTAGGAACCTTCTGTTCGTTCCCGTTCCTACTCGTCCGGCCGTTCTTCAGTGGGCCCACTCTGCCAAGTTAGCCGGCCACCCCGGCGTTCGGGGTACGCCGCTCTCCATTCGCCAGCGTTTCTGGTGGCCCACTCGGGAACGTGACGCGCGTCGATTTGTCGCCGCTTGTTCGGTCTGCGCGCAGACTAAATCTGGGAACTCTCCTCCTGCCGGCCGTCTCAGACCGCTTCCCATTCCCTCTCGACCGTGGTCTCACATCGCTTTAGATTTCATCACCGGACTGCCTTCATCAGCGGGGAAGACAGTTATTCTTACGGTTGTCGATAGATTCTCTAAGGCGGCTCATTTCATTCCTCTCGCTAAGCTCCCTTCTGCTAAGGAGACGGCTCAGATCATTATCGAGAATGTTTTCCGAATTCATGGCCTTCCGTCTGACGTCGTTTCCGACAGAGGCCCGCAGTTCACGTCTCAATTTTGGAGGGAGTTTTGCCGTTTGATTGGGGCTTCCGTCAGTCTCTCGTCCGGCTTTCATCCCCAGTCTAACGGTCAAGCCGAACGGGCCAATCAGACTGTTGGTCGCATTTTACGCAGTCTTTCTTTTCGTAACCCTGCGTCTTGGTCAGAACAGCTCCCCTGGGCAGAGTACGCCCACAACTCGCTTCCCTCGTCTGCTACCGGTCTATCTCCTTTTCAGAGTAGCTCGGGTACCAGCCTCCGCTGTTCTCATCTCAGCTCGCCGAGTCCTGCGTCCCTCCGCTCAGGCTTTTGTCCAGCGTTGCGAGCGCACCTGGAAGGGGGTCAGGTCGGCACTTTGCCGTAATAGGGCGCAGACTGTGAGGGCCGCTAATAAGCGTAGGACCAAGAGTCCTAGATATTGTTGCGGTCAGAGAGTATGGCTCTCCACTCAGAACCTTCCCCTTAAGACAGCTTCTCGCAAGTTGGCCCCGCGGTTCATTGGTCCGTTCCGTATTTCCCAGGTCATTAATCCTGTCGCAGTGCGACTTCTTCTCCCGCGCTATCTTCGTCGCGTTCACCCGGTCTTCCATGTCTCCTGTGTTAAGCCCGTTCTTCGCGCCCCCGCTCGTCCCTCCCCCCATCCTTGTCGAGGGCGCACCCATCTACAGGGTTCGTAAGATTTGGACATGCGCCCTCGGGGCCGTGGTCATCAGTACCTAGTGGATTGGGAGGGGTACGGTCCTGAGGAGAGGAGTTGGGTTCCCTCTCGGGACGTGCTGGACCGTTCGCTGATCGATGATTTCCTCCGTTGCCGCCAGGTTTCCTCCTCGAGTGCGCCAGGAGGCGCTCGGTGAGTGGGGGGGTACTGTCATGTCTTGTTATGTCTGTTCCTGTCCTTTCTCTTCACTCTGTCTCTCTCTGCTGGTCTTTTTAGGTTACCTTCTCTGTCTCTCATTCTTCAGCTGTTCTACATCTCCCCTAACTAGCTCATTCACTCTTTCACACCTGTTCTCTCTTCCCCTCTGATTAGGTCTCTATTTCTCTCTCTGTTCCTGCTACTTTCAGTGTCTGATTCTTGTTTGTGTTTTTGATGCCAGAAGCAAGCTGTCGTCTCGCTTTGCTTCCACCTTGTCCTATCCTGTCGGAGTCTGCCTGGCAGGTGCATCCTGCACTATACTACGTTCTTTTGTTCCATTGTCAACGTTGGAAGAGGATTTATGCCATTCCTGTTTTTCATTAAAGAACTCTGTTTTCTGTTAAAACCGCTTTTGGGTCTTCACTCAAGTACATAAC
>NW_027004012.1:0-5128 GCF_036934945.1 Oncorhynchus masou masou
TGTCATGTCTTGTTATGTCTGTTCCTGTCCTTTCTCTTCACTCTGTCTCTCTCTGCTGGTCTTTTTAGGTTACCTTCTCTGTCTCTCATTCTTCAGCTGTTCTACATTTCCCCTAACTAGCTCATTCACTCTTTCCCCACCTGTTCTCTCTTCCCCCTCTGATTAGGTCTCTATTTCTCTCTCTGTTCCTGCTACTTTCAGTGTCTGATTCTTGTTTGTGTTTTTGATACCAGAAGCAAGCTGTCGTCCCGTTTGCTTCCACCTTGTCCTATCCTGTCGGAGTCTGCCTGGCAGGTGCATCCTGCATTATACTACGTTCTTTTGTTCCATTGACTACGTTGGAAGAGGATTTATGCCATTCCTGTTTTTTATTAAAGAACTCTGTTTTCTGTTAAAACCGCTTTTGGGTCTTCACTCAAGTACATAACAGAAGAATCAGACCAAGAATGGACCCAGCGGCTCCGGACCCTTTTCACTCCGCCGTCGAGATCCAGGGAGCGATGCTAGGCAGACACGAGGAGGAATTGTCTGCTGCTCGACATGCCGTTGAGACCCTGGCCGTCCAAGTCTCCGACCTCACAAGACAGGTTCACCAACTCCGCCTCGATCCACCGCCCACTTCCAGGGTTTCCGAGTCTCCGGAGCCCAGGATCAACAACCCGCCGTGTTACTCTGGGGAGCCCACTGAGTGCCGCTCATTCCTCACTCAGTGTGATGTGGTGTTCTCTCTCCAGCCCAACACTTACTCCAGGAGCGCAGCCCGCATCGCCTACGTCATTTCTCTCCTTACCGGACGGGCGCGTGAGTGGGGCACGGCAATCTGGGAGGCGAGGGCTGAGTGTATTAACCAGTATCAGGACTTTAAGGAGGAGATGATACGGGTTTTTGACCGTTCTGTTTTTGGCGAGGAGGCTTCCAGGGCCCTGTCTTCCCTATGTCAGGGGAATAGATCCATAACGGATTATTCTATTGAGTTTCGCACTCTCGCTGCCTCTAGTGACTGGAGCAGAGCCGGCTTTGCTCGCTCGTTTTCTGGAGGGTCTCCTCGTCGAGGTTAAGGATGAGATCCTCTCCCGGGAGGTTCCTTCCTGTCTGGACTCCTTAATAGCTCTCGCTATTCGCATGAGAGCGACGGTTTGATCTTCGTCGCCGAGCTCGTGGAAAGGAGCTCGCGTTCTCCGTTGCTCCCCTCTCCACATCACTGCCACCTGCCGCATCACTGCCACCCTCCTCCGCCGGCTCGGATGCTGAGCCTATGCAGCTGGGGGTATCCGCATCTCGGCCAAGGAGAAGGAACGGAGAATCACCAATCGCCTCTGTCTCTACTGCGGCTCCGCTGGTCATTTTGTCACCTCATGTCCAGTAAAAGCCAGAGCTCATCAGTAAAGGGAGGGCTACTGGTGAGCGCAACTACTCAGGCCTCTCCTTCTGGATCACGCACTACCTTTCCGGTCCATCTCCGCTGGCCCGGTTCATCTGCTTCCTGCAGTGCCTTGATAGACTCTGGGGCGGAGGGCTGTTTTATGGACGAGACCTGGGCTCGGGAACATGACATTCCTCTCAGACAGTTAGGGAGCCCACGGCCTTGTTCGCTTTAGATGGTAGTTCTCTCCCCAAGATTCAGCGTGAGACGCTGCCTTTAACCCTCACTGTCTCTGGTAATCATAGCGAAACCATTTCTTTTTTAATTTTTCGTTCACCTTTTACACCTGTTGTTTTGGGTCATCCCTGGCTAGTGCGCCATAACCCTTCTATTAATTGGTCTAGTAATACTATCCTATCCTGGAATGTTTCTTGTCATGTGACCTGTTTAATGTCTGCTATCCCTCCTGTTTCCTCTGTCTCTTCTTCACAGGAGGAGCCTGGCGATTTGACAGGGGTGCCGGAGGAGTATCACGATCTGCGCACGGTGTTCAGTCGTTCCAAGGCCACTTCTCTCCCTCCACACCGGTCGTATGACTGTAGTATTGATCTCCTTCCGGGAACTACTCCCCCGGGGGTAGATTATACTCTCTGTCGGCTCCCGAACGTAAGGCTCTCGAGGATTATTTGTCGGTTTCGCTCAACGCCGGTACCATAGTCTCCTCCTCCTCTCCCGCCGGAGCGGGGTTTTTTTGTTCAGAAGAAGGACGGGTCCCTGCGCCCATGCGTGGATTATCGAGGGCTGAATGACATAACAGTTAAGAATCGTTATCCGCTTCCTCTTATGTCTTCAGCCTTCGAGATCTTGCAGGGAGCCAGGTTTTTCACCAAATTGGACCTTCGTAACGCCTACCATCTCGTGCGCATCAGGGAGGGGACGAGTGGAAGACGGCGTTTAACACTCCGTTAGGGCACTTTGAATACCGGGTTCTTCCTTTCGGCCTCGTTAACGCTCCAGCTGTCTTTCAGGCACTAGTTAACGACGTCCTGAGAGACATGCTGAACATTTTTGTTTTCGTTTACATGGACGATATCCTGATTTTTCTCCGTCTCTCTCGATTCATGTTCAGCACGTGCGACGCGTCCTCCAGCGCCTTTTGGAGAACTGTCTTTATGTGAAGGCTGAGAAGTGCATTTTTCATGCCGCCTCTGTCCCTTTTCTCGGTTCCGTTATTTCCGCTGAGGGCATTAAGATGGATCCCGCTAAGGTCCAGGCTGTCATTGATTGGCCCGTTCCTAAGTCACGCGTCGAGCTGCAGCGCTTTCTGGGCTTCGCTAATTTCTATCGTCGTTTCATCCGTAATTTCGGTCAGGTGGCAGCTCCCCTCACAGCCCTTACTTCTGTTAAGACGTGCTTTAAGTGGTCCGTTTCCGCCCAGGGAGCTTTTGATCTTCTTAAGAATCGTTTTACATCCGCTCCTATTCTTGTTACACCTGACATCTCTAGACAGTTTGTTGTTGAGGTTGACGCGTCAGAGGTGGGCGTGGGAGCCATTCTTTCTCAGCGCTCTCTCTCTGACGGCAAGGTCCATCCTTGCGCGTTTTTCTCTCATCGCTTATCGCCGTCAGAACGTAACTATGATGTTGGTAATCGCGAACTGCTCGCCATCCGCTTAGCCCTAGGCGAATGGCGACAGTGGTTGGAGGGGCGACCGTTCCTTTTGTCGTTTGGACTGACCATAGGAACCTTGAGTACATCCGTTCAGCCAAACGACTTAATGCGCGTCAGGCTCGTTGGGCTCTGTTTTTCGCTCGTTTCGAGTTTGTTATTTCTTATCGTCCGGGCTCAAAAAACACCAAGCCTGATGCTTTATCTCGTCTCTTCAGTTCTTCTGAGGTCTCCACCGACCCCGAGGGGATTCTCCCTGACGGGCGTGTTGTCGGGTTGACTGTCTGGGGAATTGAGAGGCAGGTAAAGCAAGCACTCGCTCACACTCCGTCGCCGCGAGCTTGTCCTAGGAACCTTCTGTTCGTTCCCGTTCCTACTCGTCCGGCCGTTCTTCAGTGGGCCCACTCTGCCAAGTTAGCCGGCCACCCCGGCGTTCGGGAGTACGCTCGCTTCCATTCGCCAGCGTTTCTGGTGGCCCACTCGGGAACGTGACGCGCGTCGATTTGTCGCCGCTTGTTCGGTCTGCGCGCAGACTAAATCTGGGAACTCTCCTCCTGCCGGCCGTCTCAGACCGCTTCCCATTCCCTCTCGACCGTGGTCTCACATCGCTTTAGATTTTATCACCGGACTGCCTTCATCAGCGGGGAAGACAGTTATTCTTACGGTTGTCGATAGATTCTCTAAGGCGGCTCATTTCATTCCTCTCGATAAGCTCCCTTCTGCTAAGGAGACGGCTCAGATCATTATCGAGAATGTTTTCCGTATTCATGGCCTTCCTTCTGACGTCGTTTCCGACAGAGGCCCGCAGTTCACGTCTCAATTTTGGAGGGAGTTTTGCCGTTTGATTGGGGCTTCCGTCAGTCTCTCGTCCGGCTTTCATCCCCAGTCTAACGGTCAAGCCGAGCGGGCCAATCAGACTGTTGGTCGCATTTTACGCAGCCTTTCTTTTCGTAACCCTGCGTCTTGGTCAGAACAGCTCCCCTGGGCAGAGTACGCCCACAACTCGCTTCCCTCGTCTGCTACCGGTCTATCCCCTTTTCAGTGTAGCCTCGGGTACCAGCCTCCGCTGTTCTCATCTCAGCTCGCCGAGTCCTGCGTCCCCTCCGCTCAGGCTTTTGTCCAGCGTTGCGAGCGCACCTGGAAGGGGTCAGGTCGGCACTTTGCCGTAATAGGGCGCAGACTGTGAGGGCCGCTAATAGCGTAGGACCAAGAGTCCTAGATATTGTTGCGGTCAGAGAGTATGGCTCTCCACTCAGAACCTTCCCCTTAAGACAGCTTCTCGCAAGTTGGCCCCGCGGTTCATTGGTCCGTTCCGTATTTCTCAGGTCATTAATCCTGTCGCAGTGCGACTTCTTCTCCAGCGCTATCTTCGTCGCGTTCACCCGGTCTTCCATGTCTCCTGTGTTAAGCCCGTTCTTCGCGCCCCCGCTCGTCCCTCCCCCCATCCTTGTCGAGGCGCACCCATCTACAGGGTTCGTAAGATTTTGGACATGCGCCCTCGGGGCCGTGGTCAGCAGTACCTAGTGGATTGGGAGGGGTACGGTCCTGAGGAGAGGAGTTGGGTTCCCTCTCGGGACGTGCTGGACCGTTCGCTGATCGATGATTTCCTCCGTTGCCGCCAGGTTTCCTCCTCGAGTGCGCCAGGAGGCGCTCGGTGAGTGGGGGGTACTGTCATGTCTTGTTATGTCTGTTCCTGTCCTTTCTCTTCACTCTGTCTCTCTCTGCTGGTCTTTTTAGGTTACCTTCTCTGTCTCTCATTCTTCAGCTGTTCTACATTTCCCCTAACTAGCTCATTCACTCTTTCCCCACCTGTTCTCTCTTCCCCCTCTGATTAGGTCTCTATTTCTCTCTCTGTTCCTGCTACTTTCAGTGTCTGATTCTTGTTTGTGTTTTTGATACCAGAAGCAAGCTGTCGTCCCGTTTGCTTCCACCTTGTCCTATCCTGTCGGAGTCTGCCTGGCAGGTGCATCCTGCATTATACTACGTTCTTTTGTTCCATTGACTACGTTGGAAGAGGATTTATGCCATTCCTGTTTTTTATTAAAGAACTCTGTTTTCTGTTAAAACCGCTTTTGGGTCTTCACTCAAGTACATAAC
>NW_027004013.1:0-5128 GCF_036934945.1 Oncorhynchus masou masou
TCATGTCTTGTTATGTCTGTTCCTGTCCTTTCTCTTCACTCTGTCTCTCTCTGCTGGTCTTTTTAGGTTACCTTCTCTGTCTCTCATTCTTCAGCTGTTCTACATCTCCCCTAACTAGCTCATTCACTCTTTCACACCTGTTCTCTCTTCCCCTCTGATTAGGTCTCTATTTCTCTCTCTGTTCCTGCTACTTTCAGTGTCTGATTCTTGTTTGTGTTTTTGATGCCAGAAGCAAGCTGTCGTCTCGTTTGCTTCCACCTTGTCCTATCCTGTCGGAGTCTGCCTGGCAGGTGCATCCTGCACTATACTACGTTCTTTTGTTCCATTGTCAACGTTGGAAGAGGATTTATGCCATTCCTGTTTTTCATTAAAGAACTCTGTTTTCTGTTAAAACCGCTTTTGGGTCTTCACTCAAGTACATAACAGAAGAATCAGACCAAGAATGGACCCAGCGGCTCCGGACCCTTTTCACTCCGCCGTCGAGATCCAGGGAGCGATGCTAGGCAGACACGAGGAGGAATTGTCTGCTGCTCGACATGCCGTTGAGACCCTGGCCGTCCAAGTCTCCGACCTCACAAGACAGGTTCACCAACTCCACCTCGATCCACCGCCCACTTCCAGGGTTTCCGAGTCTCCGGAGCCCAGGATCAACAACCCGCCCTGTTACTCAGGGAGCCCACTGAGTGCCGCTCATTCCTCACTCAGTGTGATGTGGTGTTCTCTCTCCAGCCCAACACTTACTCCAGGAGCGCAGCCCGCATCGCCTACGTCATTTCTCTCCTCACCGGACGGGCGCGTGAGTGGGGCACGGCAATCTGGGAGGCGAGGGCTGAGTGTATTAACCAGTTTCAGGACTTTAAGGAGGAGATGATACGGGTTTTTGACCGTTCTGTTTTTGGGGAGGAGGCTTCCAGGGCCCTGTCTTCCCTATGTCAGGGGAATCGATCCATAACGGATTATTCTATTGAGTTTCGCACTCCGCTGCCTCTAGTGACTGGAACGAGCCGGCTTTGCTCGCTCGTTTTCTGGAGGGTCTCCTCGTCGAGGTTAAGGATGAGATCCTCTCCAGGGAGGTTCCTTCCAGTCTGGACTCCTTAATAGCTCTCGCTATTCGCATAGAGCGACGGTTTGATCTTCGTCGCCGAGCACGTGGAAAGGAGTTCGCGTTCTCCGTTGCTCCCCTCTCCACATCACTGCCACCTGCCGCATCACTGCCACCCTCCCCCGCCGGCTCGGATGCTGAGCCTATGCAGCTGGGGGGTATCCGCATCTCGGCCAAGGAGAAGGAACGGAGAATCACCAATCGCCTCTGTCTCTACTGCGGCTCCGCTGGTCATTTTGTCACCTCATGTCCAGTAAAAGCCAGAGCTCATCAGTAAGAGGAGGGCTACTGGTGAGCGCAACTACTCAGGCCTCTCCTTCTGGATCACGCACTACCTTTCCGGTCCATCTCCGCTGGCCCGGTTCATCTGCTTCCTGCAGTGCCTTGATAGACTCTGGGGCGGAGGGCTGTTTTATGGACGAGACCTGGGCTCGGGAACATGACATTCCTCTCAGACAGTTAGGGGAGCCAACGGCCTTGTTCGCTTTAGATGGTAGTTCTCTCCCCAAGATTCAGCGTGAGACGCTGCCTTTAACCCTCACTGTCTCTGGTAATCATAGCGAAACCATTTCTTTTTTAATTTTTCGTTCACCTTTTACACCTGTTGTTTTGGGTCATCCCTGGCTAGTGCGCCATAACCCTTCTATTAATTGGTCTAGTAATACTATCCTATCCTGGAATGTTTCTTGTCATGTGACCTGTTTAATGTCTGCTATCCCTCCTGTTTCCTCTGTCTCTTCTTCACAGGAGGAGCCTGGCGATTTGACAGGGGTGCCGGAGGAGTATCACGATCTGCGCACGGTGTTCAGTCGTTCCAAGGCCACTTCTCTCCCTCCACACCGGTCGTATGACTGTAGTATTGATCTCCTTCCGGGAACTACTCCCCCGGGGTAGATTATACTCTCTGTCGGCTCCCGAACGTAAGGCTCTCGAGGATTATTTGTCGGTTTCGCTCGACGCCGGTACCATAGTCTCCTCCTCCTCTCCCGCCGGAGCGGGGTTTTTTTTTGTTCAGAAGAAGGACGGGTCCCTGCGCCCATGCGTGGATTATCGAGGGCTGAATGACATAACAGTTAAGAATCGTTATCCGCTTCCTCTTATGTCTTCAGCCTTCGAGATCCTGCAGGGAGCCAGGTTTTTCACCAAATTGGACCTTCGTAACGCCTACCATCTCGTGCGCATCAGGGAGGGGGACGAGTGGAAGACGGCGTTTAACACTCCGTTAGGGCACTTTGAATACCGGGTTCTTCCTTTCGGCCTCGTTAACGCCTCCAGCTGTCTTTCAGGCACTAGTTAACGACGTCCTGAGAGACATGCTGAACATTTTTGTTTTCGTTTACATGGACGATATCCTGATTTTTTCACCGTCTCTCTCGATTCATGTTCAGCACGTGCGACGCGTCCTCCAGCGCCTTTTGGAGAACTGTCTTTATGTGAAGGCTGAGAAGTGCACTTTTCATGCCGCCTCTGTCCCTTTTCTCGGTTCCGTTATTTCCGCTGAGGGCATTAAGATGGATCCCGCTAAGGTCCAGGCTGTCATTGATTGGCCCGTTCCTAAGTCACGCGTCGAGCTGCAGCGCTTTCTGGGCTTCGCTAATTTCTATCGTCGTTTCATCCGTAATTTCGGTCAGGTGGCAGCTCCCTCACAGCCCTTACTTCTGTTAAGACGTGCTTTAAGTGGTCCGTTTCCGCCCAGGGAGCTTTTGATCTTCTTAAGAATCGTTTTACATCCGCACCTATTCTTGTTACACCTGACATCTCTAGTCAGTTTGTTGTTGAGGTTGACGCGTCAGAGGTGGGCGTGGGAGCCATTCTTTCTCAGCGCTCTCTCTCTGACGGCAAGGTCCATCCTTGCGCGTTTTTCTCTCATCGCTATCGCCGTCAGAACGTAACTATGATGTTGGTAATCGCGAACTGCTCGCCATCCGCTTAGCCCTAGGCGAATGGCGACAGTGGTTGGAGGGGGCGACCGTTCCTTTTGTCGTTTGGACTGACCATAGGAACCTTGAGTACATCCGTTCAGCCAAACGACTTAATGCGCGTCAGGCTCGTTGGGCTCTGTTTTTCGCTCGTTTCGAGTTTGTTATTTCTTATCGTCCGGGCTCAAAGAACACCAAGCCTGATGCTTTATCTCGTCTCTTCAGTTCTTCTGAGGTCTCCACCGACCCCGAGGGGATTCTCCCTGAAGGGCGTGTTGTCGGGTTGACTGTCTGGGGAATTGAGAGGCAGGTAAAGCAAGCACTCGCTCACACTCCGTCGCCGCGAGCTTGTCCTAGGAACCTTCTGTTCGTTCCCGTTCCTACTCGTCCGGCCGTTCTTCAGTGGGCCCACTCTGCCAAGTTAGCCGGCCACCCCGGCGTTCGGGGTACGCTCGCTTCCATTCGCCAGCGTTTCTGGTGGCCCACTCGGGAACGTGACGCGCGTCGATTTGTCGCCGCTTGTTCGGTCTGCGCGCAGACTAAATCTGGGAACTCTCCTCCTGCCGGCCGTCTCAGACCGCTTCCCATTCCCTCTCGACCGTGGTCTCACATCGCTTTAGATTTCATCACCGGACTGCCTTCATCAGCGGGGAAGACAGTTATTCTTACGGTTGTCGATAGATTCTCTAAGGCGGCTCATTTCATTCCTCTCGCTAAGCTCCCTTCTGCTAAGGAGACGGCTCAGATCATTATCGAGAATGTTTTCCGAATTCATGGCCTTCCGTCTGACGTCGTTTCCGACAGAGGCCCGCAGTTCACGTCTCAATTTTGGAGGGAGTTTTGCCGTTTGATTGGGGCTTCCGTCAGTCTCTCGTCCGGCTTTCATCCCCAGTCTAACGGTCAAGCCGAACGGGCCAATCAGACTGTTGGTCGCATTTTACGCAGTCTTTCTTTTCGTAACCCTGCGTCTTGGTCAGAACAGCTCCCCTGGGCAGAGTACGCCCACAACTCGCTTCCCTCGTCTGCTACCGGTCTATCTCCTTTTCAGAGTAGCCTCGGGTACCAGCCTCCGCTGTTCTCATCTCAGCTCGCCGAGTCCTGCGTCCCCTCCGCTCAGGCTTTTGTCCAGCGTTGCGAGCGCACCTGGAAGGGGGTCAGGTCGGCACTTTGCCGTAATAGGGCGCAGACTGTGAGGGCCGCTAATAAGCGTAGGACCAAGAGTCCTAGATATTGTTGCGGTCAGAGAGTATGGCTCTCCACTCAGAACCTTCCCCTTAAGACAGCTTCTCGCAAGTTGGCCCCGCGGTTCATTGGTCCGTTCCGTATTTCCCAGGTCATTAATCCTGTCGCAGTGCGACTTCTTCTCCCGCGCTATCTTCGTCGCGTTCACCCGGTCTTCCATGTCTCCTGTGTTAAGCCCGTTCTTCGCGCCCCCGCTCGTCCCTCCCCCCCCATCCTTGTCGAGGGCGCACCCATCTACAGGGTTCGTAAGATTTTGGACATGCGCCCTCGGGGCCGTGGTCATCAGTACCTAGTGGATTGGGAGGGGTACGGTCCTGAGGAGAGGAGTTGGGTTCCCTCTCGGGACGTGCTGGACCGTTCGCTGATCGATGATTTCCTCCGTTGCCGCCAGGTTTCCTCCTCGAGTGCGCCAGGAGGCGCTCGGTGAGTGGGGGGGTACTGTCATGTCTTGTTATGTCTGTTCCTGTCCTTTCTCTTCACTCTGTCTCTCTCTGCTGGTCTTTTTAGGTTACCTTCTCTGTCTCTCATTCTTCAGCTGTTCTACATCTCCCCTAACTAGCTCATTCACTCTTTCACACCTGTTCTCTCTTCCCCTCTGATTAGGTCTCTATTTCTCTCTCTGTTCCTGCTACTTTCAGTGTCTGATTCTTGTTTGTGTTTTTGATGCCAGAAGCAAGCTGTCGTCTCGTTTGCTTCCACCTTGTCCTATCCTGTCGGAGTCTGCCTGGCAGGTGCATCCTGCACTATACTACGTTCTTTTGTTCCATTGTCAACGTTGGAAGAGGATTTATGCCATTCCTGTTTTTCATTAAAGAACTCTGTTTTCTGTTAAAACCGCTTTTGGGTCTTCACTCAAGTACATAAC
>NW_027004014.1:0-5128 GCF_036934945.1 Oncorhynchus masou masou
TTGTCATGTCTTGTTATGTCTGTTCCTGTCCTTTCTCTTCACTCTGTCTCTCTCTGCTGGTCTTTTTAGGTTACCTTCTCTGTCTCTCATTCTTCAGCTGTTCTACATCTCCCCTAACTAGCTCATTCACTCTTTCTCACCTGTTCTCTCTTCCCCCTCTGATTAGGTCTCTATTTCTCTCTCTGTTCCTGCTACTTTCAGTGTCTGATTCTCGTTTGTGTTTTTCATGCCAGAAGCAAGCTGTCGTCTCGTTTGCTTCCACCTTGTCCTATCCTGTCGGAGTCTGCCTGGCAGGTGCATCCTGCATTATACTAACGTTCTTTTGTTCCATTGACAACGTTGGAAGAGGATTTATGCCATTCCTGTTTTTTCATTAAAGAACTCTGTTTTCTGTTAAAACCGCTTTTGGGTCTTCACTCAAGTACATAACAGAAGAATCAGACCAAGAATGGACCCAGCGGCTCCGGACCCTTTTCACTCCGCCGTCGAGATCCAGGGAGCGATGCTAGGCAGACACGAGGAGGAATTGTCTGCTGCTCGACATGCCGTTGAGACCCTGGCCGTCCAAGTCTCCGACCTCACAAGACGGGTTCACCAACTCCACCTCGATCCACCGCCCACTTCCAGGGTTTCCGAGTCTCCGGAGCCCAGGATCAACAACCCGCCCTGTTACTCTGGGGAGCCCACTGAGTGCCGCTCATTCCTCACTCAGTGTGATGTGGTGTTCTCTCTCCAGCCCAACACTTACTCCAGGAGCGCAGCCCGCATCGCCTACGTCATTTCTCTCCTTACCGGACGGGCGCGTGAGTGGGGCACGGCAATCTGGGAGGCGAGGGCTGAGTGTATTAACCAGTACCAGGACTTTAAGGAGGAGATGATACGGGTTTTTGACCGTTCTGTTTTTGGGGAGGAGGCTTCCAGGGCCCTGTCTTCCCTATGTCAGGGGAATCGATCCATAACGGATTATTCTATTGAGTTTCGCACTCTCGCTGCCTCTAGTGACTGGAACGAGCCGGCTTTGCTCGCTCGTTTTCTTGAGGGTCTCCTCGTCGAGGTTAAGGATGAGATCCTCTCCCGGGAGGTTCCTTCCAGTCTGGACTCCTTAATAGCTCTCGCTATTCGCATAGAGCGACGGTTTGATCTTCGTCGCCGAGCTCGTGGAAAGGAGCTCGCGTTCTCCGTTGCTCCCTCTCCACATCACTGCCACCTGCCGCATCACTGCCACCCTCCTCCGCCGGCTCGGATGCTGAGCCTATGCAGCTGGGGGTATCCGCATCTCGGCCAAGGAGAAGGAACGGAGAATCACCAATCGCCTCTGTCTCTACTGCGGCTCCGCTGGTCATTTTGTCACCTCATGTCCAGTAAAAGCCAGAGCTCATCAGTAAGAGGAGGGCTACTGGTGAGCGCAACTACTCAGGCCTCTCCTTCTGGATCACGCACTACCTTTCCGGTCCATCTCCGCTGGCCCGGTTCATCTGCTTCCTGCAGTGCCTTGATAGACTCTGGGGCTTGAGGGTTGTTTTATGATCTAGACCTAAGCTCGGGAACATGACATTCCTCTCAGACAGTTAGAGTCTGGCTGGCCTTGTTCGCCAGATTGCAGTTCTCTCCTAATGATCAGCTGAGATGCCTGCTCTTAACTCTGCCACTGTCTCTGCAATTTATAACAAAACCATTTCTTTTCTATTTCAGTCACCACAAAGAATCTGCTTTACTATCATCCTCATGAGTCTTTTTCATAACCCTTCTATTAATTGGTCTAGTAATACTATCCTATCCTGGAATGTTTCTTGTCATGTGACCTGTTTAATGTCTGCTATCCCTCCTGTTTCCTCTGTCCTTCTTCACAGGAGGAGCCTGGCGATTTGACAGGGGTGCCGGAGGAGTATCACGATCTGCGCACGGTGTTCAGTCGTTCCAAGGCCACTTCTCTCCTCCACACCGGTCGTATGACTGTAGTATTGATCTCCTTCCGGGAACTACTCCCCCCGGGGTAGATTATACTCTCTGTCGGCTCCCGAACGTAAGGCTCTCGAGGATTATTTGTCGGTTTCGCTCGACGCCGGTACCATAGTCTCCTCCTCCTCTCCGCCGGAGCGGGGTTTTTTTTTGTTCAGAAGAAGGACGGGTCCCTGCGCCCATGCGTGGATTATCGAGGGCTGAATGACATAACAGTTAAGAATCGTTATCCGCTTCCTCTTATGTCTTCAGCCTTCGAGATCCTGCAGGGAGCCAGGTTTTTCACCAAATTGGACCTTCGTAACGCCTACCATCTCGTGCGCATCAGGGAGGGGGACGAGTGGAAGACGGCGTTTAACACTCGTTAGGGGCACTTTGAATACCGGGTTCTTCCTTTCGGCCTCGTTAACGCTCCAGCTGTCTTTCAGGCACTAGTTAACGACGTCCTGAGAGACATGCTGAACATTTTTGTTTTCGTTTACATGGACGATATCCTGATTTTTTCACCGTCTCTCTCGATTCATGTTCAGCACGTGCGACGCGTCCTATGCCTTTTGGAGAACTGTCTTTTATGTGAAGGCTGAGTAGTGCACTTTTCATGCCGCCTCTGTCCCTTTCTCTTCTCGGTTCCGTTATTTCCGCTGAGGGCATTAAGATGGATCCCGTTAAGGTCCAGGCTGTCATTGATTGGCCCGTTCCTAAGTCACGCGTCGAGCTGCAGCGCTTCTGGGCTTCGCTAATTTCTATCGTCTTTCATCCGTACTCTCGGGTCAGGTGGCAGCTCCCCTCACAGCCCTTACTTCTGTTAAGACGGCTTTAAGTGGTCCGTTTCCATGTTTCAGGGAGCTTTTGATCTTCTTAAGAATCGCTTTACATCCGCACCTATTCTTGTTACACCTGACATCTCTAGTCAGTTTGTTGTTGAGGTTGACGCGCCAGAGGTGGGCGGGGGAGCCATTCTTTCTCAGCGCTCTTCTCTCTGACGGCAAGGTCCATCTCTTTACAGCTTTTTCTCTCATCGCTTATCGCCGCCAGAACGTAACTATGATGTTGGTAACGCGGGAATCAAGCGCCATCCGCTTAGCCCTAGGCGAATGGCGACAGTGGTTGGAGGGGCCACTGTCTTTGTCGTTTGGACTGACCATAGGAACCAGCACATCCGTTCAGCCAAACGACTTAATGCGCGTCAGGCCCGTTGGCCTCTGTTTTTCGCTCGTTTCGAGTTTGTTATTTCTTATCGTCCGGCTCAAAAACACCAAGCCTGATGCTTTATCTGCCTCTTCAGTTCTTCTGAGGTCTCCACCACCCCGGGAGGATTCTCCTGGAGGGGCGTGTTGTCGGGTTGACTGTCTGGGGAATTGAGAGGGGCAGGTAAAGCAAGCACTCGCTCACACTCCGTCGCCGCGAGCTTGTCCTAGGAACCTTCTGTTCGCCTCGTCTTGTCACCGTCCGGCCGTTCTTCAGTGGGCCCACTGGCCAAGTTAGCCGGCCACCCCGGGCGTTCGGGGTACGCCGCTTCCATTCGCCAGCGTTTTCTGGTGGCCCACTGGGAACGTGACGCGCGTCGATTTGTCGCCGCTTGTTCGGTCTGCGCGCAGACTAAATCTGGGAACTCTCCTCCTGCCGGCCGCTCTCAGACCGCTTCCCATTCCCTCTCGACCGTGGTCTCACATCGCTTAGATTTTATCACCGGACTGCCTTCATCAGCGGGGAAGACAGTTATTCTTACGGTTGTCGATAGATTCTCTAGGCGGCTCATTTCATTCCTCTCGCTAAGCTCCCTTCTGCTAAGGAGACGGCTCAGATCATTATCGAGAATGTTTTCCGAATTCATGGCCTTTCCGTCTGACGTCGTTTCCCGACAGAGGTCCGCAGTTCACGTCCTCAATTTTGGAGGGAGTTTTGCCGTTTGATTGGGGCTTCCGTCAGTCTCTCGTCCGGCTTTCATCCCCAGTCTAACGGCCAAGCCGAACGGGCCAATCAGACTGTTGGTCGCATTTTACGCAGTCTTTCTTTTCGTAACCCTGCGTCTTGGTCAGAACAGCTCCCTGGGCAGAGTACGCCCACAACTCGCTTCCCTCGTCTGCTACCGGTCTATCTCCTTTTCAGAGTAGCCTCGGGTACCAGCCTCCGCTGTTCTCATCTCAGCTCGCCGAGTCCTGCGTCCCCTCCGCTCAGGCTTTTGTCCAGCGTTGCGAGCGCACCTGGAAGGGGGTCAGGTCGGCACTTTGCCGTAATAGGGCGCAGACTGTGAGGGCCGCTAATAAGCGTAGGACCAAGAGTCCTAGATATTGTTGCGGTCAGAGAGTATGGCTCTCCACTCAGAACCTTCCCCTTAAGACAGCTTCTCGCAAGTTGGCCCCGCGGTTCATTGGTCCGTTCCGTATTTCTCAGGTCATTAATCCTGTCGCAGTGCGACTTCTTCTCCCGCGCTATCTTCGTCACATTCACCCGGTCTTCCATGTCTCCTGTGTTAAGCCCGTTCTTCGCGCCCCGCTCGTCCCTCCCCCCCATCCTTGTCGAGGGCGCACCCATCTACAGGGTTCGTAAGATTTTGGACATGCGCCCTCGGGGCCGTGGTCATCAGTACCTAGTGGATTGGGAGGGGTACGGTCCTGAGGAGAGGAGTTGGGTTCCCTCTCGGGACGTGCTGGACCGCTTCGCTGATCGATGATTTCCTCCGTTGCCGCCAGGTTTCTCCTCGAGTGCGCCAGGAGGCGCTCGGGTGAGTGGGGGGTACTGTCATGTCTTGTTATGTCTGTTCCTGTCCTTTCTCTTCACTCTGTCTCTCTCTGCTGGTCTTTTTAGGTTACCTTCTCTGTCTCTCATTCTTCAGCTGTTCTACATCTCCCCTAACTAGCTCATTCACTCTTTCTCACCTGTTCTCTCTTCCCCCTCTGATTAGGTCTCTATTTCTCTCTCTGTTCCTGCTACTTTCAGTGTCTGATTCTCGTTTGTGTTTTTCATGCCAGAAGCAAGCTGTCGTCTCGTTTGCTTCCACCTTGTCCTATCCTGTCGGAGTCTGCCTGGCAGGTGCATCCTGCATTATACTAACGTTCTTTTTGTTCCATTGACAACGTTGGAAGAGGATTTATGCCATTCCTGTTTTTTCATTAAAGAACTCTGTTTTCTGTTAAAACCGCTTTTGGGTCTTCACTCAAGTACATAA
>NW_027004015.1:0-5128 GCF_036934945.1 Oncorhynchus masou masou
TTATGTACTTGAGTGAAGACCCAAAAGCGGTTTTAACAGAAAACAGAGTTCTTTAATGAAAAACAGGAATGGCATAAATCCTCTTCCAACGTAGTCAATGGAACAAAAAGAACGTTAGTATAATGCAGGATGCACCTGCCAGGCAGACTCCGACAGGATAGGACAAGGTGGAAGCAAACGGGACGACAGCTTGCTTCTGGCATCAAAAACACAAACAAGAATCAGACACTGAAAGTAGCAGGAACAGAGAGAGAAATAGAGACCTAATCAGAGGGGGAAGAGAGAACAGGTGGGAAGGAGTGAATGAGCTAGTTAGGGGAGATGTAGAACAGCTGAAGAATGAGAGACAGAGAAGGTAACCTAAAAAGACCAGCAGAGAGAGACAGAGTGAAGAGAAAGGACAGGAACAGACATAACAAGACATGACAGTACCCCCCCACTCACCGAGCGCCTCCTGGCGCACTCGAGGAGGAAACCTGGCGGCAACGGAGGAAATCATCGATCAGCGAACGGTCCAGCACGTCCCGAGAGGGAACCCAACTCCTCTCCTCAGGACCGTACCCCTCCCAATCCACTAGGTACTGATGACCACGGCCCCGAGGGCGCATGTCCAAAATCTTACGAACCCTGTAGATGGGTGCGCCTCGACAAGGATGGGGGGGGAGGGACGAGCGGGGGCGCCAAGAACGGGCTTAACACAGGAGACATGGAAGACCGGGTGAACGCGACGAAGATAGCGCTGGAGAAGAAGTCGCACTGCGACAGGATTAATGACCTGAGAAATACGGAACGGACCAATGAACCGCGGGGCCAACTTGCGAGAAGCTGTCTTAAGGGGAAGGTTCTGAGTGGAGAGCCATACTCTCTGACCGCAACAATATCTAGGACTCTTGGTCCTACGCTATTAGCGGCCCTCACAGTCTGCGCCCTATTACGGCAAAGTGCCGACCTGACCCCCTTCCAGGTGCGCTCGCAACGCTGGACAAAAGCCTGAGCGGAGGGGACGCAGGACTCGGCGAGCTGAGATGAGAACAGCGGAGGCTGGTACCCGAGGCTACTCTGAAAAGGGGATAGACCGGTAGCAGACGAGGGAAGCGAGTTGTGGGCGTACTCTGCCCAGGGGAGCTGTTCTGACCAAGACGCAGGGTTACGAAAAGAAAGACTGCGTAAAATGCGACCAACAGTCTGATTGGCCCGCTCGGCTTGACCGTTAGACTGGGGATGAAAGCCGGACGAGAGACTGACGGAAGCCCCAATCAAACGGCAAAACTCCCTCCAAAATTGAGACGTGAACTGCGGGCCTCTGTCGGAAACGACGTCAGACGGAAGGCCATGAATTCGGAAAACATTCTCGATAATGATCTGAGCCGTCTCCTTAGCAGAAGGGAGCTTATCGAGAGGAATGAAATGAGCCGCCTTAGAGAATCTATCGACAACCGTAAGAATAACTGTCTTCCCCGCTGATGAAGGCAGTCCGGTGATAAAATCTAAAGCGATGTGAGACCACGGTCGAGAGGGAATGGGAAGCGGTCTGAGACGGCCGGCAGGAGGAGAGTTCCCAGATTTAGTCTGCGCGCAGACCGAACAAGCGGCGACAAATCGACGCGCGTCACGTTCCCGAGTGGGCCACCAGAAACGCTGGCGAATGGAAGCGAGCGTACTCCCGAACGCCGGGGTGGCCGGCTAACTTGGCAGAGTGGGCCCACTGAAGAACGGCCGGACGAGTAGGAACGGGAACGAACAGAAGGTTCCTAGGACAAGCTCGCGGCGACGGAGTGTGAGCGAGTGCTTGCTTTACCTGCCTCTCAATTCCCCAGACAGTCAACCCGACAACACGCCCGTCAGGGAGAATCCCCTCGGGGTCGGTGGAGACCTCAGAAGAACTGAAGAGACGAGATAAAGCATCAGGCTTGGTGTTTTTGAGCCCGGACGATAAGAAATAACAAACTCGAAACGAGCGAAAAACAGAGCCCAACGAGCCTGACGCGCATTAAGTCGTTTGGCTGAACGGATGTACTCAAGGTTCCTATGGTCAGTCCAAACGACAAAAGGAACGGTCGCCCTCCAACCACTGTCGCCATTCGCCTAGGGCTAAGCGGATGGCGAGCAGTTCGCGATTACCAACATCATAGTTACGTTCTGACGGCGATAAGCGATGAGAGAAAAACGCGCAAGGATGGACCTTGCCGTCAGAGAGAGAGCGCTGAGAAAGAATGGCTCCCACGCCCACCTCTGACGCGTCAACCTCAACAACAAACTGTCTAGAGATGTCAGGTGTAACAAGAATAGGAGCGGATGTAAAACGATTCTTAAGAAGATCAAAAGCTCCCTGGGCGGAAACGGACCACTTAAAGCACGTCTTAACAGAAGTAAGGGCTGTGAGGGGAGCTGCCACCTGACCGAAATTACGGATGAAACGACGATAGAAATTAGCGAAGCCCAGAAAGCGCTGCAGCTCGACGCGTGACTTAGGAACGGGCCAATCAATGACAGCCTGGACCTTAGCGGGATCCATCTTAATGCCCTCAGCGGAAATAACGGAACCGAGAAAAGGGACAGAGGCGGCATGAAAAATGCACTTCTCAGCCTTCACATAAAGACAGTTCTCCAAAAGGCGCTGGAGGACGCGTCGCACGTGCTGAACATGAATCGAGAGAGGCGGAGAAAAATCAGGATATCGTCCATGTAAACGAAAACAAAAATGTTCAGCATGTCTCTCAGGACGCCGTTAACTAGTGCCTGAAAGACAGCTGGAGCGTTAACGAGGCCGAAAGGAAGAACCCGGTATTCAAAGTGCCCTAACGGAGTGTTAAACGCCGTCTTCCACTCGTCCCCTCCCTGATGCGCACGAGATGGTAGGCGTTACGAAGGTCCAATTTGGTGAAAAACCTGGCTCCCTGCAGGATCTCGAAGGCTGAAGACATAAGAGGAAGCGGATAACGATTCTTAACTGTTATGTCATTCAGCCCTCGATAATCCACGCATGGGCGCAGGGACCCGTCCTTCTTCTGAACAAAAAAACCCCGCCTCCGGCGGGAGAGGAGGAGGAGACTATGGTACCGGCGTTGAGCGAAACCGACAAATAATCCTCGAGAGCCTTACGTTCGGGAGCCGACAGAGAGTATAATCTACCCCGGGGGGAGTAGTTCCCGGAAGGAGATCAATACTACAGTCATACGACCGGTGTGGAGGGAGAGAAGTGGCCTTGGAACGACTGAACACCGTGCGCAGATCGTGATACTCCTCCGGCACCCCTGTCAAATCGCCAGGCTCCTCCTGTGAAGTAGAGACAGAGGAAACAGGAGGGATAGCAGACATTAAACAGGTCACATGACAAGAAACATTCCAGGATAGGATAGTATTACTAGACCAATTAATAGAAGGGTTATGGCGCACTAGCCAGGGATGACCCAAAACAACAGGTGTAAAAGGTGAAAGAAAAATTAAAAAAGAAATGGTTTCGCTATGATTACCAGAGACAGTGAGGGTTAAAGGCAGCGTCTCACGCTGAATCTTGGGGAGAGAACTACCATCTAAAGCGAACAAGGCCGTGGGCTCCCCTAACTGTCTGAGAGGAATGTCATGTTCCCGAGCCCAGGTCTCGTCCATAAAACAGCCCTCCGCCCCAGAGTCTATCAAGGCACTGCAGGAAGCAGATGAACCGGGCCAGCGGAGATGGACCGGAAAGGTAGTGCGTGATCCAGAAGGAGAGGCCTGAGTAGTTGCGCTCACCAGTAGCCCTCCTTTTACTGATGAGCTCTGGCTTTTACTGGACATGAGGTGACAAAATGACCAGCGGAGCCGCAGTAGAGACAGAGGCGATTGGTGATTCTCCGTCTCTTCTCCTTGGCCGAGATGCGGATACCCCCCAGCTGCATAGGCTCAGCATCCGAGCCGGCGGAGGAGGGTGGCAGTGATGCGGCAGGTGGCAGTGATGTGGAGAGGGGAGCAACGGAGAACGCGAGCTCCTTTCCACGAGCTCGGCGACGAAGATCAAACCGTCGCTCTATGCGAATAGCGAGAGCTATTAAGGAGTCCAGACAGGAAGGAACCTCCCGGGAGAGGATCTCATCCTTAACCTCGACGAGGAGACCCTCCAGAAAACGAGCGAGCAAAGCCGGCTCGCTCCAGTCACTAGAGGCAGCGAGAGTGCGAAACTCAATAGAATAATCCGTTATGGATCTATTCCCCTGACATAGGGAAGACAGGGCCCTGGAAGCCTCCTCGCCAAAAACAGAACGGTCAAAAACCCGTATCATCTCCTCCTTAAAGTCCTGATACTGGTTAATACACTCAGCCCTCGCCTCCCAGATTGCCGTGCCCCACTCACGCGCCCGTCCGGTAAGGAGAGAAATGACGTAGGCGATGCGGGCTGCGCTCCTGGAGTAAGTGTTGGGCTGGAGAGAGAACACCACATCACACTGAGTGAGGAATGAGCGGCACTCAGTGGGCTCCCAGAGTAACACGGCGGGTTGTTGATCCTGGGCCCGGAGACTCGGAAACCCTGGAAGTGGGCGGGATCGAGGTGGAGTTGGTGAACCTGTCTTGTGAGGTCGGAGACTTGGACGGCCAGGGTCTCAACGGCATGTCGAGCAGCAGACAATTCCTCCTCGTGTCTGCCTAGCATCGCTCCCTGGATCTCGACGGCGGAGTGAAAAGGGTCCGGAGCCGCTGGGTCCATTCTTGGTCTGATTCTTCTGTTATGTACTTGAGTGAAGACCCAAAAGCGGTTTTAACAGAAAACAGAGTTCTTTAATGAAAAACAGGAATGGCATAAATCCTCTTCCAACGTAGTCAATGGAACAAAAAGAACGTTAGTATAATGCAGGATGCACCTGCCAGGCAGACTCCGACAGGATAGGACAAGGTGGAAGCAAACGGGACGACAGCTTGCTTCTGGCATCAAAAACACAAACAAGAATCAGACACTGAAAGTAGCAGGAACAGAGAGAGAAATAGAGACCTAATCAGAGGGGGAAGAGAGAACAGGTGGGAAGGAGTGAATGAGCTAGTTAGGGGAGATGTAGAACAGCTGAAGAATGAGAGACAGAGAAGGTAACCTAAAAAGACCAGCAGAGAGAGACAGAGTGAAGAGAAAGGACAGGAACAGACATAACAAGACATGACA
>NW_027004016.1:0-5128 GCF_036934945.1 Oncorhynchus masou masou
TGTTATGTACTTGAGTGAAGACCCAAAAGCGGTTTTAACAGAAAACAGAGTTCTTTAATGAAAAACAGGAATGGCATAAATCCTCTTCCAACGTAGTCAATGGAACAAAAAGAACGTTAGTATAATGCAGGATGCACCTGCCAGGCGGACTCCGACAGGATAGGACAAGGTGGAAGCAAACGGGACGACAGCTTGCTTCTGGCATCAAAAACACAAACAAGAATCAGACACTGAAAGTAGCAGGAACAGAGAGAGAAATAGAGACCTAATCAGAGGGGAAGAGAGAACAGGTGGGAAGGAGTGAATGAGCTAGTTAGGGAGATGTAGAACAGCTGAAGAATGAGAGACAGAAGGTAACCTAAAAAGACCAGCAGAGAGAGACAGAGTGAAGAGAAAGGACAGGAACAGACATAACAAGACATGACAGTACCCCCCCACTCACCGAGCGCCTCCTGGCGCACTCGAGGAGGAAACCTGGCGGCAACGGAGGAAATCATCGATCAGCGAACGGTCCAGCACGTCCCGAGAGGGAACCCAACTCCTCTCCTCAGGACCGTACCCCTCCCAATCCACTAGGTACTGATGACCACGACCCCGAGGGCGCATGTCCAAAATCTTACGAACCCTGTAGATGGGTGCGCCCTCGACAAGGATGGGGGAGGGACGAGCGGGGGCGCGAAGAACGGGCTTAACACAGGAGACATGGAAGACCGGGTGAACGCGACGAAGATAGCTGGAGAAGAAGTCGCACTGCGACAGGATTAATGACCTGAGAAATACGGAACGGACCAATGAACCGCGGGGCCAACTTGCGAGAAGCTGTCTTAAGGGGAAGGTTCTGAGTGGAGAGCCATACTCTCTGACCGCAACAATATCTAGGACTCTTGGTCCTACGCTTATTAGCGGCCCTCACAGTCTGCGCCCTATTACGGCAAAGTGCCGACCTGACCCCCTTCCAGGTGCGCTCGCAACGCTGGACAAAAGCCTGAGCGGAGGGGACGCAGGACTCGGCGAGCTGAGATGAGAACAGCGGAGGCTGGTACCCGAGGCTACTCTGAAAAGGGGATAGACCGGTAGCAGACGAGGGAAGCGAGTTGTGGGCGTACTCTGCCCAGGGGAGCTGTTCTGACCAAGACGCAGGGTTACGAAAAGAAAGACTGCGTAAAATGCGACCAACAGTCTGATTGGCCCGTTACGGCTTGACCGTTAGACTGGGGATGAAAGCCGGACGAGAGACTGACGGAAGCCCCAATCAAACGGCAAAACTCCCTCCAAAATTGAGGCGTGAACTGCGGGCCTCTGTCGGAAACGACGTCAGACGGAAGGCCATGAATTGGGAAAACATTCTCGATAATGATCTGAGCCGTCTCCTTAGCAGAAGGGAGCTTATCGAGAGGAATGAAATGAGCCGCCTTAGAGAATCTATCGACAACCGTAAGAATAACTGTCTTCCCCGCTGATGAAGGCAGTCCGGTGATAAAATCTAAAGCGATGTGAGACCACGGTCGAGAGGGAATGGGAAGCGGTCTGAGACGGCCGGCAGGAGGAGAGTTCCCAGATTTAGTCTGCGCGCAGACCGAACAAGCGGCGATCAAATCGACGCGCGTCACGTTCCCGAGTGGGCCACCAGAAACGCTGGCGAATGGAAGCGAGCGTACCCCGAACGCCGGGGTGGCCGGCTAACTTGGCAGAGTGGGCCCACTGAAGAACGGCCGGACGAGTAGGGAGCGGGAACGAACAGAAGGTTCCTAGGACAAGCTCGCGGCGACGGAGTGTGAGCGAGTGCTTGCTTTACCTGCCTCTCAATTCCCCAGACAGTCAACCCGACAACACGCCCGTCAGGAGAATCCCCTCGGGTCGGTGGAGACCTCAGAAGAACTGAAGAGACGAGATAAAGCATCAGGCTTGGTGTTTTTTGAGCCCGGACGATAAGAAATAACAAACTCGAAACGAGCGAAAAACAGAGCCCAACGAGCCTGACGCGCATTAAGTCGTTTGGCTGAACGGATGTACTCAAGGTTCCTATGGTCAGTCCAAACGACAAAAGGAACGGTCGCCCCTCCAACCACTGTCGCCATTCGCCTAGGGCTAAGCGGATGGCGAGCAGTTCGCGATTACCAACATCATAGTTACGTTCTGGACGGCGATAAGCGATGAGAGAAAAACGCGCAAGGATGGACCTTGCCGTCAGAGAGAGCGCTGAGAAAGAATGGCTCCCACGCCCACCTCTGACGCGTCAACCTCAACAACAAACTGACTAGAGATGTCAGGTGTAACAAGAATAGGTGCGGATGTAAAACGATTCTTAAGAAGATCAAAAGCTCCCTGGGCGGAAACGGACCACTTAAAGCACGTCTTAACAGAAGTAAGGGCTGTGAGGGGAGCTGCCACCTGACCGAAATTACGGATGAAACGACGATAGAAATTAGCGAAGCCCAGAAAGCGCTGCAGCTCGACGCGTGACTTAGGAACGGGCCAATCAATGACAGCCTGGACCTTAGCGGGATCCATCTTAATGCCCTCAGCGGAAATAACGGAACCGAGAAAAGGGACAGAGGCGGCATGAAAAGTGCACTTCTCAGCCTTCACATAAAGACAGTTCTCCAAAAGGCGCTGGAGGACGCGTCGCACGTGCTGAACATGAATCGAGGAGACGGTGAAAAAATCAGGATATCGTCCATGTAAGCGAAAACAAAAATGTTCAGCATGTCTCTCGAGGACGTCGTTAACTAGTGCCTGAAAGACAGCTGGAGCGTTAACGAGGCCGAAAAGGAAGAACCCGGTATTCAAAGTGCCCTAACGGAGTGTTAAACGCCGTCTTCCACTCGTCCTCCCCTGATGCGCACGAGATGGTAGGCGTTACGAAGGTCCAATTTGGTGAAAAACCTGGCTCCCTGCAGGATCTCGAAGGCTGAAGACACAAGAGGAAGCGGATAATCGATTCTGCTTGTTATGTCATTCAGCCCTCGATAATCCACGCATGGGCGCAGGGACCCGTCCTTCTTCTAGAACAAAAAAACCCCAGCTCCGGCGGGAGAGGAGGAGGAGACTATGGTACCGGCGTCGAGCGAAACCGACAAATAATCCTCGAGAGCCTTACGTTCGGGAGCCGACAGAGAGTATAATCTACCCCGGGGGAGTAGGTTCCGGAAGGAGATCAATACTACAGTCATACGACCGGTGTGGAGGGAGAGAAGTGGCCTGGAACGACTGAACACCGTGCGCAGATCGTTGATACTCCTCCGGCACCCCTGTCAATCGCCAGGCTCCTCCTGTGAAGAAGAGACAGAGGAAACAGGAGGGATAGCAGACATTAAACAGGTCACATGACAAGAAACATTCCAGGATAGGATAGTATTACTAGACAATTAATAGAAGGTTATGGCGCACTAGCCAGGGATGACCCAAAACAACAGGTGTAAAAGGTGAACGAAAAATTAAAAAAGAAATGGTTTCGCTATGATTACCAGAGACAGTGAGGGTTAAAGGCAGCGTCTCACGCTGAATCTTGGGGAGAGAACTACCATCTAAAGCGAACAAGGCCGTGGGCTCCCTAACTGTCTGAGAGGAATGTCATGTTCCCGAGCCCAGGTCTCGTCCATAAAACAGCCCTCCGCCCCAGAGTCTATCAAGGCACTGCAGGAAGCAGATGAACCGGGCCAGCGGAGATGGACCGGAAAGGTAGTGCGTGATCCAGAAGGAGAGGCCTGAGTAGTTGCGCTCACCAGTAGCCCTCCTCTTACTGATGAGCTCTGGCTTTTACTGGACATGAGGTGACAAAATGACCAGCGGAGCCGCAGTAGAGACAGAGGCGATTGGTGATTCTCCGTTCCTTCTCCTTGGCCGAGATGCGGATACCCCCCAGCTGCATAGGCTCAGCATCCGAGCCGGTGGAGGAGGGTGGCAGTGATGCGGCAGGTGGCAGTGATGTGGAGAGGGGAGCAACGGAGAACGCGAGCTCCTTTCCACGAGCTCGGCGACGAAGATCAAACCGTCGCTCTATGCGAATAGCGAGAGCTATTAAGGAGTCCAGACTGGAAGGAACCTCCCGGGAGAGGATCTCATCCTTAACCTCGACGAGGAGACCCTCCAGAAAACGAGCGAGCAAAGCCGGCCTGCTCCAGTCACTAGAGGCAGCGAGAGTGCGAAACTCAATAGAATAATCCGTTATGGATCGATTCCCTGACATAGGGAAGACAGGGCCCTGGAAGCCTCCTCCCCAAAAACAGAACGGTCAAAAACCCGTATCATCTCCTCCCTTAAAGTCCTGATACTGGTTAATACACTCAGCCCTCGCCCTCCCAGATTGCCAGTGCCCCACTCACGCGCCCGGTCCGGTAAGGAGAGAAATGACGTAGGCGATGCGGGCTGCGCTCCTGGAGTAAGTGTTGGGCTGGGAGAGAGAACACCACATCACACTGAGTGAGGAATGAGCGGCACTCCAGTGGGCTCCCCAGAGTAACACGGCGGGTTGTTGATCCTGGGCTCCGGAGACTCGGAAACCCCTGGAAGTGGGCGGATCGAGGTGGAGTTGGTGAACCTGTCTTGTGAGGTCGGAGACTTGGACGGCCAGGGTTTCAACGGCATGTCGAGCAGCAGACAATTCCTCCTCGTGTCTGCCTAGCATCGTCCCTGATCTCGACGGCGGAGTGAAAAGGGTCCGGAGCCGCTGGGTCCATTCTTGGTCTGATTCTTCTGTTATGTACTTGAGTGAAGACCCAAAAGCGGTTTTAACAGAAAACAGAGTTCTTTAATGAAAAACAGGAATGGCATAAATCCTCTTCCAACGTATAGTCAATGGAACAAAAGAACGTTAGTATAATGCAGGATGCACCTGCCAGGCGGACTCCGACAGGATAGGACAAGGTGGAAGCAAACGGGACGACAGCTTGCTTCTGGCATCAAAAACACAAACAAGAATCAGACACTGAAAGTAGCAGGAACAGAGAGAGAAATAGAGACCTAATCAGAGGGGGAAGAGAGAACAGGTGGGAAGGAGTGAATGAGCTGAGTTAGGGGAGATGTAGAACAGCTGAAGAATGAGAGACAGAGAAGGTAACCTAAAAAAGACCAGCAGAGAGAGACAGAGTGAAGAGAAAGGACAGGAACAGACATAACAAGACATGAC
>NW_027004017.1:0-5128 GCF_036934945.1 Oncorhynchus masou masou
TGTCATGTCTTGTTATGTCTGTTCCTGTCCTTTCTCTTCACTCTGTCTCTCTCTGCTGGTCTTTTTAGGTTACCTTCTCTGTCTCTCATTCTTCAGCTGTTCTACATCTCCCCTAACTAGCTCATTCACTCCTTCCCACCTGTTCTCTCTTCCTCTGATTAGGTCTCTATTTCTCTCTCTGTTCCTGCTACTTTCAGTGTCTGATTCTTGTTTGTGTTTTTGATGCCAGAAGCAAGCTGTCGTCCCGTTTGCTTCCACCTTGTCCTATCCTGTCGGAGTCCGCCTGGCAGGTGCATCCTGCATTATACTAACGTTCTTTTGTTCCATTGACTACGTTGGAAGAGGATTTATGCCATTCCTGTTTTTCATTAAAGAACTCTGTTTTCTGTTAAAACCGCTTTTTGGGTCTTCACTCAAGTACATAACAGAAGAATCAGACCAAGAATGGACCCAGCGGCTCCGGGACCCTTTTCACTCCGCCTCGTCGAGATCCAGGGAGCGATGCTAGGCAGACACGAGAGGAATTGTCTGCTGCTCGACATGCCGTTGAAACCCTGGCCGTCCAAGTCTCCGACCTCACAAGACAGGTTCACCAACTCCACCTCGATCCACGCCCACTTCCAGGGTTTCAGTCTCCGGACAGGATCAACAACCCGCCGTGTTACTCTGGGAGCCCACTGAGTGCCGCATCATTCCTCACTCAGTGTGATGTGTGTTCTCTCTCCAGCCCAACACTTACTCCAGGAGCGCAGCCCGCATCGCCTACGTCATTTCTCTCCTTGCACCGGACGGGCGCGTGAGTGGGGCACGGCAATCTGGGAGGGCGAGGGCTGAGTGTATTAACCAGTATCAGGACTTTAAGGAGGAGATGATACGGGTTTTTGACCGTTCTGTTTTTGGGGAGGAGGCTTCCAGGGCCCTGTCTTCCCTATGTCAGGGGAATCGATCCATAGCAGATTATTCTATTGAGTTTCGCACTCTCGCTGCCTCTAGTGACTGGAGCAGGCCGGCTGCTCGCTCGTTTTCTGGAAGGTCTCCTCGTCGAGGTTAAGGATGAGATCCTCTCCCGGGAGGTTCCTTCAGTCTGGACTCCTTAATAGCTCTCGCTGTCGCATAGAGCGACGGTTTGATCTTCGTCGCCGAGCACGTGGAAAGGAGTTTTGCGTTCTCCGTTTGCTCCCCTCTCCACATCACTGCCACCTGCCGCATCACTGCCACCCTCCTCCGCCGGCTCGGATGCTGAGCCTATGCAGCTGGGGGCCATCCGCATCTCGGCCAGGAGAAGGAACGGAGGATCTGTCGCCTCTGTCTCTACTGCGGCTCCGCTGGTCATTTTGTCACCTCATGTCCAGTAAAGCCAGGCTCATCAGTAAGAGGAGGGCTACTGGTAGCGCAACTACTCAGGCCTCTCCTTCTGGATCACGCACTACCTTTCGGTCCATCTCCGCTGGCCCCGTTCATCTGCTTCCTGCAGTGCCTTGATAGACTCTGGGGCGGAGGGCTGTTTTATGGACGAGACCTGGGCTCGGGAACATGACATTCCTCTCAGACAGTTAGGGGAGCCCACGGCCTTGTTCGCTTTAGATGGTAGTTCTCTCCCCAAGATTCAGCGTGAGACGCTGCCTTTAACCCTCACTGTCTCTGGTAATCATAGCGAAACCATTTCTTTTTTAATTTTTCGTTCACCTTTTACACCTGTTGTTTTGGGTCATCCCTGGCTAGTGCGCCATAACCCTTCTATTAATTGGTCTAGTAATACTATCCTATCCTGGAATGTTTCTTGTCATGTGACCTGTTTAATGTCTGCTATCCCTCCTGTTTCCTCTGTCTCTTCTTCACAGGAGGAGCCTGGCGATTTGACAGGGGTGCCGGAGGAGTATCACGATCTGCGCACGGTGTTCAGTCGTTCCAAGGCCACTTCTCTCCCTCCACACCGGTCGTATGACTGTAGTATTGATCTCCTTCCGGGAACTACTCCCCCCCGGGGGTAGATTATACTCTCTGTCGGCTCCCGAACGTAAGGCTCTCGAGGATTATTTGTCGGTTTCGCTCGGCGCCGGTACCATAGTCTCCTCCTCCTCTCCCGCCGGAGCGGGTTTTTTGTTCAGAAGAAGGACGGGTCCCTGCGCCCATGCGTGGATTATCGAGGGCTGAATGACATAACAGTTAAGAATCGTTATCCGCTTCCTCTTATGTCTTCAGCCTTCGAGATCCTGCAGGGAGCCAGGTTTTTCACCAAATTGGACCTTCGTAACGCCTACCATCTCGTGCGCATCAGGGAGGGGGACGAGTGGAAGGCGGCGTTTAACACTCCGTTAGGGCACTTTGAATACCGGGTTCTTCCTTTCGGCCTCGTTAACGCTCCAGCTGTCTTTCAGGCACTAGTTAACGACGTCCTGAGAGACATGCTGAACATTTTTGTTTTCGTTTACATGGACGATATCCTGATTTTTTCACCGTCTCTCTCGATTCATGTTCAGCACGTGCGGCGCGTCCTCCAGCGCCTTTTGGAGAACTGTCTTTATGTGAAGGCTGAGAAGTGCACTTTTCATGCCGCCTCTGTCCCTTTTCTCGGTTCCGTTATTTCCGCTGAGGGCATTAAGATGGATCCCGCTAAGGTCCAGGCTGTCATTGATTGGCCCGTTCCTAAGTCACGCGTCGAGCTGCAGCGCTTTCTGGGCTTCGCTAATTTCTATCGTCGTTTCATCCGTAATTTCGGTCAGGTGGCAGCTCCCCTCACAGCCCTTACTTCTGTTAAGACGTGCTTTAAGTGGTCCGTTTCCGCCCAGGGAGCTTTTGATCTTCTTAAGAATCGTTTTACATCCGCACCTATTCTTGTTACACCTGACATCTCTAGTCAGTTTGTTGTTGAGGTTGACGCGTCAGAGGTGGGCGTGGGAGCCATTCTTTCTCAGCGCTCTCTCTCTGACGGCAAGGTCCATCCTTGCGCGTTTTTCTCTCATCGCTTATCGCCGTCAGAACGTAACTATGATGTTGGTAATCGCGAACTGCTCGCCATCCGCTTAGCCCTAGGCGAATGGCGACAGTGGTTGGAGAGGGCGACCGTTCCTTTTGTCGTTTGGACTGACCATAGGAACCTTGAGTACATCCGTTCAGCCAAAGCGACTTAATGCGCGTCAGGCTCGTTGGGCTCTGTTTTTCGCTCGTTTCGAGTTTGTTATTTCTTATCGTCCGGGCTCAAAAAACACCAAGCCTGATGCTTTATCTCGTCTCTTCAGTTCTTCTGAGGTCTCCACCGACCCCGAGGGGATTCTCCCTGAGGGGCGTGTTGTCGGGTTGACTGTCTGGGGAATTGAGAGGCAGGTAAAGCAAGCACTCGCTCACACTCCGTCGCCGCGAGCTTGTCCTAGGAACCTTCTGTTCGTTCCCGTTCCTACTCGTCCGGCCGTTCTTCAGTGGGCCCACTCTGCCAAGTTAGCCGGCCACCCCGGCGTTCGGAGTACGCTCGCTTCCATTCGCCAGCGTTTCTGGTGGCCCACTCGGGAACGTGACGCGCGTCGATTTGTCGCCGCTTGTTCGGTCTGCGCGCAGACTAAATCTGGGAACTCTCCTCCTGCCGGCCGTCTCAGACCGCTTCCCATTCCCTCTACGACCGTGGTCTCACATCGCTTTAGATTTTATCACCCGGACTGCCTTCATCAGCAGGGAAGACAGTTATTCTTACGGTTGTCGATAGATTCTCTAAGGCGGCTCATTTCATTCCTCTCGATAAGCTCCCTTCTGCTAAGGAGACGGCTCAGATCATTATCGAGAATGTTTTCCGAATTCATGGCCTTCCGTCTGACGTCGTTTCCGACAGAGGCCCGCAGTTCACGTCTCAATTTTGGAGGGAGTTTTGCCGTTTGATTGGGGCTTCCGTCAGTCTCTCGTCCGGCTTTCATCCCCAGTCTAACGGTCAAGCCGAGCGGGCCAATCAGACTGTTGGTCGCATTTTACGCAGTCTTTCTTTTCGTAACCCTGCGTCTTGGTCAGAACAGCTCCCCTGGGCAGAAGTACGCCCACAACTCGCTTCCCTCGTCTGCTACCGGTCTATCCCCTTTTCAGAGTAGCCTCGGGTACCAGCCTCCGCTGTTCTCATCTCAGCTCGCCGAGTCCTGCGTCCCCTCCGCTCAGGCTTTTGTCCAGCGATTGCGAGCGCACCTGGAAGGGGGTCAGGTCGGCACTTTGCCGTAATAGGGCGCAGACTGTGAGGGCCGCTAATAAGCGTAGGACCAAGAGTCCTAGATATTGTTGCGGTCAGAGAGTATGGCTCTCCACTCAGAACCTTCCCCTTAAGACAGCTTCTACTCAAGTTGGCCCCGCGGTTCATTGGTCCGTTCCGTATTTCTCAGGTCATTAATCCTGTCGCGAGTGCGACTTCTTCTCCAGCGCTATCTTCGTCGCGTTCACCCGGTCTTCCATGTCTCCTGTGTTAAGCCCGTTCTTCGCGCCCCGCTCGTCCCTCCCCCCATCCTTGTCGAGGGCGCACCCATCTACAGGGTTCGTAAGATTTTGGACATGCGCCCTCGGGGTCGTGGTCATCAGTACCTAGTGGATTGGGAGGGGTACGGTCCTGAGGAGAGGAGTTGGGTTCCCTCTCGGGACGTGCTGGACCGTTCGCTGATCGATGATTTCCTCCGTTGCCGCCAGGTTTCCTCCTCGAGTGCGCCAGAGGCGCTCGGTGAGTGGGGGGTACTGTCATGTCTTGTTATGTCTGTTTCCTGTCCTTTCTCTTCACTCTGTCTCTCTCTGCTGGTCTTTTTAGGTTACCTTCTCTGTCTCTCATTCTTCAGCTGTTCTACATCTCCCCTAACTAGCTCATTCACTCCTTCCCACCTGTTCTCTCTTCCCCCTCTGATTAGGTCTCTATTTCTCTCTCTGTTCCTGCTACTTTCAGTGTCTGATTCTTGTTTGTGTTTTTGATGCCAGAAGCAAGCTGTCGTCCCGTTTGCTTCCACCTTGTCCTATCCTGTCGGAGTCCGCCTGGCAGGTGCATCCTGCGATTATACTAACGTTCTTTTTGTTCCATTGACTACGTTGGAAGAGGATTTATGCCATTCCTGTTTTTCATTAAAGAACTCTGTTTTCTGTTAAAACCGCTTTTGGGTCTTCACTCAAGTACATAACA
>NW_027004018.1:0-156072 GCF_036934945.1 Oncorhynchus masou masou
GCTAAAGTTTTTATGTACCGAATAAAAATCAAATGTTTAATGTGTTTCCATTGCATTTTCAACTCTACCAATAGTTTTATCACAAACTGTAGCGTTGAATAGAAAATATGTCTTCTCTGTTCTTGGCATGTGAGATGAGATTATTATGGATAAGAGAAAGAATATTTTATTTGTCAAACGGCAGTCAAGCATCAATCATCATGTCACCAGAATAAGACCCTCGATATTGGAAAGGAGCATCAAGCTCATCACCATACACTTTCACCACCCTGTGAAGTTCATCGTAACATATTTCATCTGTAGCCTAATAAACTACATGGTTTCCTGAGTCGTAGTGGGAGGATCACACACCGTATCATTGCGTGACAAAAAGATCCTGCCATGTCAAACAAACACATTTTCTATTGGTTTTTATAAGTACAATAGAACCAAAACGTCCTGTTTCCATCCCAGCTGTATTTATACAATAGAACCAAAACGTCCTGTTTCCATCCCGGCTGTATTTATACAATAGAACCAAAACGTCCTGTTTCCATCACGGCTGTATTTATACAATAGAACCAAAACGTCCTGTTTCCATCACGGCTGTATTTATACAATAGAACCAAAACGTCCTGTTTCCATCACGGCTGTATTTATACAATAGAACCAAAACGTCCTGTTTCCATCACGGCTGTATTTATACAATAGAACCAAAACGTCCTGTTTCCATCACGGCTGTATTTATACAATGGAACCAAAACGTCCTGTTTCCATCACAGCTGTATTTATACAATGGAACCAAAACGTCCTGTTTCCATCACAGCTGTATTTATACAATGGAACCAAAACGTCCTGTTTCCATCACGGCTGTATTTATACAATAGAACCAAAACGTCCTGTGTGTCATAATGTTGTTTTATACTGTCTGACTTTATTCCATAAAATCTGGTTTTATAAGGCCATGTTGAGCTCCAGAATGCAGGACATGGCCATCAGGGGTGTTCAGAAACGCACTGATCCACTACTATTGATACAACAAGTCAAGACGACTGGCACAAGTCAAGACTACTGACACAAGTCAAGACTACTGACACAAGTCAAGACTACTGACACAAGTCAAGACTACTGACACAAGTCAAGACTACTGACACAAGTCAAGACTACTGATACAACAAGTCAAGACTACTGACACAAGTCAAGACTACTGACACAAGTCAAGACTACTGACACAAGTCAAGACTACTGACACAAGTCAAGACTATTGATACAACAAGTCAAGACTACTGACACAAGTCAAGACTACTGACACAAGTCAAGACTACTGACACAAGTCAAGACTACTGACACAAGTCAAGACTACTGATACAACAAGTCAAGACTACTGACACAAGTCAAGACTATTGATACAAGTCAAGACTATTGAGCAAATTACATTGATTCAACAAGTCAAGACTATTGATACCATAAGTCAAGACTATTGATACCATAATTCAAGAATATTGATACCACAAGTCAAGACTATTGATACAAGTCGAAGTTATTGAGCAAATGACATTGATACAAAAAGTCAAGACTATTGATACCACAAGTCAATACTATTGATACAACAAGTCAGGACTATTGATACCACAAGTCAATACTATTGATACCACAAGTCATGACTATTGATACAAAAAGTCAGGACTATTGATACCACAAGTCAGGACTATTGATATAACAAGTCAGGACTATTGATACAACAAGTCAGGACTATTGATACAACAAGTCAGGACTATTGATACCACAAGTCAGGACTATTGATACCACAAGTCAGGACTATTGATACAACAAGTCAGGACTATTGATACCACAAGTCAGGACTATTGATACAAAAAGTCAGGACTATTGATACAACAAGTCAGGACTATTGATACAACAAGTCAGGACTATTGATACCACAAGTCAGGACTATTGATACCACAAGTCAGGACTATTGATACAACAAGTCAGGACTATTGATACAACAAGTCGGGACTATTGATACCACAAGTCAGGACTATTGTTACAACAAGTCAGGACTATTGATACAACAAGTCAGGACTATTGATACAACAAGTCAGGACTATTGATACAACAAGTCAGGACTATTGATACAACAAGTCAGGACTATTGATACAACAAGTCAGGACTATTGATACAACAAGTCAGGACTATTGATACAACAAGTCAGGACTATTGATACAACAAGTCAGGACTATTGATACAACAAGTCAGGACTATTGATACAACAAGTCAAGAATATTGATACAACAAGTCAAGACTATTGATACAAGTCAAAGTTATTGAGCAAATGACATTGATACAAAAAAGTCAAGACTATTGATACCACAAGTCATGACTATTGTTACAACAAGTCAGGACTATTGATACCACAAGTCAGGACTATTGATACCACAAGTCAAGACTATTGATACAAGTCAAAGTTATTGAGCAAATTACATTGATACAAAAAGTCAAGACTATTGATACCACAAGTCAATACTATTGATACAACAAGTCAGGACTATTGATACCACAAGTCAATACTATTGATACCACAAGTCATGACTATTGATACAAAAAGTCAGGACTATTGATACCACAAGTCAGGACTATTGATATAACAAGTCAGGACTATTGATACCACAAGTCAGGACTATTGATACAACAAGTCAGGACTATTGATACAACAAGTCAGGACTATTGATACAACAAGTCATGACTATTGATACAACAATTCAGGACTATTGATACAACAAGTCAGGACTATTGATACAACAAGTCAGGACTATTGATACAACAAGTCAGGACTATTGATACAACAAGTCAGGACTATTGATACCACAAGTCAGGACTATTGTTACAACAAGTCAGGACTATTGATACAACAAGTCAGGACTATTGATACAACAAGTCAGGACTATTGATACAACAAGTCAGGACTATTGATACAACAAGTCAAGACTATTGATACAACAAGTCAGGACTATTGATACAACAAGTCAGGACTATTGATACAACAAGTCAGGACTATTGATACAACAAGTCAGGACTATTGATACAACAAGTCAGGACTATTGATACAACAAGTCAGGACTATTGATACAACAAGTCAGGACTATTGATACAACAAGTCAAGACTATTGATACAACAAGTCAAGACTATTGATACAAGTCAAAGTTATTGAGCAAATGACATTGATACAAAAAGTCAAGACTATTGATACCACAAGTCAGGACTATTGATACAACAAGTCAGGACTATTGATACAACAAGTCAGGACTATTGATACAACAAGTCAGGACTATTGATACCACAAGTCATGACTATTGATACAACAAGTCAGGACTATTGATACAACAAGTCAGGACTATTGATACCACAAGTCAAGACTATTGATACAACAAGTCAGGACTATTGATACAACAAGTCAGGACTATTGTTACAACAAGTCAGGACTATTGATACAACAAGTCATGACTATTGATACAACAAGTCAGGACTATTGATACAACAAGTCAGGACTATTGATACCACAAGTCAAGACTATTGATACAACAAGTCAGGACTTTTGATACAACAAGTCAGGACTATTGTTACAACAAGTCAGGACTATTGATACAACAAGTCAGGACTATTGATACAACAAGTCAGGACTATTGATACAACAAGTCAGGACTATTGATACAACAAGTCAGGACTATTGATACAACAAGTCAGGACTATTGTTACAACAAGTCAGGACTATTGATACCACAAGTCAGGACTATTGATACAACAAGTCAGGACTATTGATACAACAAGTCAGGACTATTGTTACAACAAGTCAGGACTATTGATACAACAAGTCATGACTATTGATACAACAAGTCAGGACTATTGATACAACAAGTCAGGACTATTGTTACAACAAGTCAGGACTATTGATACCACAAGTCAGGACTATTGATACAACAAGTCAGGACTATTGATACAACAAGTCAGGACTATTGATACAACAAGTCAGGACTATTGATACAACAAGTCAGGACTATTGATACAACAAGTCAGGACTATTGATACAACAAGTCAGGACTATTGATACAACAAGTCAGGACTATTGATACAACAAGTCAGGACTATTGATACAACAAATCAAGACTATTGTGCTAATGGCATTGATTCAACAAGTCAGGACTATTGAGCTGATGGCACTGAAATCAAATCGCATTGAGTGTAAAATAAAATCTGAAGCATTTCAGAGGAAACAAAATCATGTATTTCAATGGCTGTTGGAACATTCTGGATTATCTAGGAAAGTAGAGTTTGAATCATTTACATCCTTCATTAGGAAAACCAAAACATTATTTAAAGAACAGTTGAGTTGTTTACATTTTCAATGATACGTCAACAACAAAAACAGACACATTGAATGTAAATAACATCAAATAAATCTTACCTTGATCATCAATGTTCAGGTTTTTGATCATCCACTGTACAATGTCAGAACCTGCAAGACAAAACAAAACACTCAACATTCTGCTTCTACAAGACAAATCAAAACACTCAACATTCTGCTTCTACAAGACAAAACAAAACACTCAACATTCTGTTTCTGCAAGACAAAACACAAAAACACTCAACATTCTGCAAGACAAAACATAAAACACTCAACATTCTGCTTCTACAATACAAAACACTCAACATTCTGCTTCTACAATACAAAACACTCAACATTCTGTTTCTACAAGACAAAACAAAACACTCAACATTCTGCTTCTACAAGACAAAACAAAACACTCAACATTCTGTTTCTGCAAGACAAAACACAAAAACACTCAACATTCTGCAAGACAAAACATAAAACACTCAACATTCTGCTTCTACAAGACAAAACACTCAACATTCTGTTTCTACAAGACAAAACAAAACACTCAACATTCTACTTCTACAAGACAAAACAAAACACTCAACATTCTGTTTCTGCAAGACAAAACACAAAAACACTCAACATTCTGCAAGACAAAACATAAAACACTCAACATTCTGCTTCTACAAGACAAAACACTCAACATTCTGTTTCTACAAGACAAAACAAAACACTCAACATTCTGCTTCTACAAGACAAAACAAAACACTCAACATTCTGTTTCTGCAAGACAAAACACAAAAACACTCAACATTCTGCAAGACAAAACATAAAACACTCAACATTCTGCTTCTACAAGACAAAACACTCAACATTCTGCTTCTACAAGACAAAACAAAACACTCAACATTCTGCTTCTACAAGACAAAACAAAACACTCAACATTCTGTTTCTGCAAGACAAAACACTCAACATTCTGCTTCTACAAGACAAAACAAAACACTCAACATTCTGTTTCTGCAAGACAAAACACAAAAACACTCAACATTCTGCAAGACAAAACATAAAACACTCAACATTCTGCTTCTACAAGATAAAACACTCAACATTCTGTTTCTACAAGACAAAACAAAACACTCAACATTCTGCTTCTACAAGACAAAACAAAACACTCAACATTCTGTTTCTGCAAGACAAAACACAAAAACACTCAACATTCTGCAAGACAAAACATAAAACACTCAACATTCTGCTTCTACAAGACAAAACACTCAACATTCTGTTTCTGCAAAACAACACTCAACATTCTGCTTCTGTAAGACAAAACATTCAACATTCTGCAAGACAAAACACAAAACACTCAACATTCTGCAAGACAAAACATAACACTCAACATTCTGCTTCTACAAGACAAAACACTCAACATTCTGCTTCTGCAAGACAAAACATAACACTCAACATTCTGCAAGACAAAAACAAAACACTCAACATTCTGCTTCTTCAAGACAAAACATAAAACACTCAACATTCTGTTTCTGCAAAACAAAACACTCACCAATCTGCTTCTGTAAGACAAAACATTCAACATTCTGCAAGACAAAACACAAAACACTCAACATTCTGCAAGACAAAACATAACACTCAACATTCTGCTTCTACAAGACAAAACACTCAACATTCTGCTTCTGCAAGACAAAACATAACACTCAACATTCTGCTTCTTCAAGACAAAACATAAAACATTCAACAGTCTGCTACTGCAAGACAAAACATAAAACACTCAACATTCTGCAAGACAAAACACTCAATATTCTGCTTCTACAAGACAAAACACTCAACATTCTGTTTCTGCAAGACAAAACACTCAACATTCTGCTTCTGTAAATCAAAACATAAAACACTCAACATTCTGTTTCTGCAAGACAAAACACTCAACATTCTGCTTCTGTAAATCAAAACATAAAACACTCAACATTCTGCTTCTGCAAGACAAAACATTCAACATTCTGCTTCTGCAAGACAAAACAAAACACTCAACATTCTGCTTCTGCAAGACAAAACATAACACTCAACATTCTGCTTCTGCTGGTATCAAAAACATGTAAGCGGAAAAAAGAACATGTTTAAATAACTTGACATAAATGTCCCTTCTCATGTACAGTATATTGTTACATGCATATCAAAAGGAGAGGTGAGTCTGAAGCATCACCACTGCTCTCCTTTCCTTACTGCAGCAAATCTCCTACCAGTTTATGTTCACCGCTCCCCAATCCAATCCATTTCTAAAGGACCAGACAGAATAAAGTGGAAAGCAAGTCTGAGAGTCAATCTACAGAAACTACATTACAGAATAAATTAAACAAGACAGAGTCAATCTACAGAGACAACATTACAGAATAAATTAAACAAGACAGAGTCAATCTACAGAAACTACATTACAGAATACATAAAAAATCAAGTCTGTGAGTTAATCTGCAGAGACTACATTACAGAATACATTAAACAAGACAGTCAATGTGCAGAGACTACATTACAGAATACATTAAACAAGACAGTCAATGTGCAGAGACTACATTACAGAATACATTAAACAAGACAGTCAATGTGCAGAGACAACATTACAGAATACATTAAAAATTGAGACAGAGTCAATCTGCAGAGACAACATTACAGAATAAATTAAAAAGCGAGACAGAGTCAATCTGCAGAGACAACATTACAGAATTAATTAAACAAGACAGAGTCAATCTACAGAGACAACATTACAGAATAAATTAAAAATCGAGACAGAGTCAATCTGCAGAGACAACATTACAGAATAAATTAAAAATCGAGACAGAGTCAATCTGCAGAGACAACATTACAGAATAAATTAAACGAGACAGTCAATCTGCAGAGACAACATTACAGAATAAATTAAACGAGACAGTCAATCTGCAGAGACTACATTACAGAATAAATTAAACGAGACAGTCAATCTGCAGAGACAACATTACAGAATAAATTAAACGAGACAGTCAATCTGCAGAGACAACATTACAGAATAAATTAAACGAGACAGTCAATCTGCAGAGACAACATTACAGAATAAATTAAACGAGACAGTCAATCTGCAGAGACAACATTACAGAATAAATTAAACGAGACAGTCAATCTGCAGAGACTACATTACAGAATAAATTAAACGAGACAGTCTATCTGCAGAGACAACATTACAGAATAAATTAAACGAGACAGTCAATCTGCAGAGACAACATTACAGAATAAATTAAACGAGACAGTTTATCTGCAGAGACAACATTACAGAATAAATTAAACGAGACAGAGTCAATCTGCAGAGACAACATTACAGAATAAATTAAACGAGACAGTCAATCTGCAGAGACTACATTACAGAATAAATTAAACGAGACAGTCTATCTGCAGAGACAACATTACAGAATAAATTAAACGAGACAGTCAATCTGCAGAGACAACATTACAGAATAAATTAAACGAGACAGTTTATCTGCAGAGACAACATTACAGAATAAATTAAACGAGACAGAGTCAATCTGCAGAGACAACATTACAGAATAAATTAAACGAGACAGAGTCAATCTGCAGAGACAACATTACAGAATAAATTAAACGAGACAGAGTCAATCTGCAGTCAACATTACAGAATAAATTAAACGAGACAGTCAATCTGCAGAGACAACATTACAGAATAAATTAAAAAGCGAGACAGAGTCAATCTGCAGAGACAACATTACAGAATATATTAAAAAGAGAGACAGAGTCAATCTGCAGAGACAACATTACAGAATAAATTAAACGAGACAGTCAATCTGCAGAGACAACATTACAGAATAAATTAAACGAGACAGTCAATCTGCAGAGACAACATTACAGAATAAATTAAACGAGACAGTCAATCTGCAGAGACAACATTACAGAATAAATTAAACGAGACAGTCAATCTGCAGAGACTACATTACAGAATAAATTAAACGAGACAGTCAATCTGCAGAGACAACATTACAGAATAAATTAAACGAGACAGAGTCAATCTGCAGAGACAACATTACAGAATAAATTAAACGAGACAGTTTATCTGCAGAGACAACATTACAGAATAAATTAAACGAGACAGAGTCAATCTGCAGAGACTACATTATAGAATAAATTAAACAAGACAATCTGCAGAGACAACATTACAGAATAAATTAAAAAGCGAGGCTGACAGTCAATCTGCAGAGACAACATTACAGAATAAATTAAACGAGACAGTTTATCTGCAGAGACAACATTACAGAATAAATTAAACGAGACAGAGTCAATCTGCAGAGACTACATTATAGAATAAATTAAACGAGACAGAGTCAATCTGCAGAGACTACATTACAGAATAAATTAAACGAGACAGAGTCAATCTGCAGAGACAACATTACAGAATAAATTAAACGAGACAGTCAATCTGCAGAGACTACATTACAGAATAAATTAAACGAGACAGTCTATCTGCAGAGACAACATTACAGAATAAATTAAACGAGACAGAGTCAATCTGCAGAGACTACATTACAGAATAAATTAAACGAGACAGAGTCAATCTGCAGAGACAACATTACAGAATAAATTAAACGAGACAGTCAATCTGCAGAGACTACATTACAGAATAAATTAAACGAGACAGTCTATCTGCAGAGACAACATTACAGAATAAATTAAACGAGACAGTCAATCTGCAGAGACAACATTACAGAATAAATTAAACGAGACAGTTTATCTGCAGAGACAACATTACAGAATAAATTAAACGAGACAGAGTCAATCTGCAGAGACAACATTACAGAATAAATTAAACGAGACAGAGTCAATCTGCAGAGACAACATTACAGAATAAATTAAACGAGACAGAGTCAATCTGCAGTCAACATTACAGAATAAATTAAACGAGACAGTCAATCTGCAGAGACAACATTACAGAATAAATTAAAAAGCGAGACAGAGTCAATCTGCAGAGACAACATTACAGAATATATTAAAAAGAGAGACAGAGTCAATCTGCAGAGACAACATTACAGAATAAATTAAACGAGACAGTCAATCTGCAGAGACAACATTACAGAATAAATTAAACGAGACAGTCAATCTGCAGAGACAACATTACAGAATAAATTAAACGAGACAGTCAATCTGCAGAGACAACATTACAGAATAAATTAAACGAGACAGTCAATCTGCAGAGACTACATTACAGAATAAATTAAACGAGACAGTCAATCTGCAGAGACAACATTACAGAATAAATTAAACGAGACAGAGTCAATCTGCAGAGACAACATTACAGAATAAATTAAACGAGACAGTTTATCTGCAGAGACAACATTACAGAATAAATTAAACGAGACAGAGTCAATCTGCAGAGACTACATTATAGAATAAATTAAACAAGACAATCTGCAGAGACAACATTACAGAATAAATTAAAAGCGAGGCTGACAGTCAATCTGCAGAGACAACATTACAGAATAAATTAAACGAGACAGTTTATCTGCAGAGACAACATTACAGAATAAATTAAACGAGACAGAGTCAATCTGCAGAGACTACATTATAGAATAAATTAAACGAGACAGAGTCAATCTGCAGAGACTACATTACAGAATAAATTAAACGAGACAGAGTCAATCTGCAGAGACAACATTACAGAATAAATTAAACGAGACAGTCAATCTGCAGAGACTACATTACAGAATAAATTAAACGAGACAGTCTATCTGCAGAGACAACATTACAGAATAAATTAAACGAGACAGAGTCAATCTGCAGAGACTACATTACAGAATAAATTAAACGAGACAGAGTCAATCTGCAGAGACAACATTACAGAATAAATTAAACGAGACAGTCAATCTGCAGAGACTACATTACAGAATAAATTAAACGAGACAGTCTATCTGCAGAGACAACATTACAGAATAAATTAAACGAGACAGTCAATCTGCAGAGACAACATTACAGAATAAATTAAACGAGACAGTTTATCTGCAGAGACAACATTACAGAATAAATTAAACGAGACAGAGTCAATCTGCAGAGACAACATTACAGAATAAATTAAACGAGACAGAGTCAATCTGCAGAGACAACATTACAGAATAAATTAAACGAGACAGTCAATCTGCAGAGACTACATTACAGAATAAATTAAACGAGACAGTCTATCTGCAGAGACAACATTACAGAATAAATTAAACGAGACAGAGTCAATCTGCAGAGACTACATTACAGAATAAATTAAACGAGACAGAGTCTATCTGCAGAGACAACATTACAGAATAAATTAAACGAGACAGTCAATCTGCAGAGACAACATTACAGAATAAATTAAACGAGACAGAGTCAATCTGCAGAGACAACATTACAGAATAAATTAAACGAGACAGTTTATCTGCAGAGACAACATTACAGAATAAATTAAACGAGACAGAGTCAATCTGCAGAGACTACATTATAGAATAAATTAAACAAGACAATCTGCAGAGACAACATTACAGAATAAATTAAAAAGCGAGGCTGACAGTCAATCTGCAGAGACAACATTACAGAATAAATTAAACGAGACAGTTTATCTGCAGAGACAACATTACAGAATAAATTAAACGAGACAGAGTCAATCTGCAGAGACTACATTATAGAATAAATTAAACAAGACAATCTGCAGAGACAACATTACAGAATAAATTAAAAAGCGAGGCTGACAGTCAATCTGCAGAGACAACAATAGAATGTAGATTAGAACACAGAACACACAAAACAACTGCTGTGTTTGGATAAACAAGTCAAGGGCCTATATTTCCCTGAATGCCTTTAATCACGGTTAGCTTATCAAATAAAATGACATACAATCAGTGTAAATTCTATGTAGCATTTTTTTTACAATGTAATTTCACAGTGAACAAAAAGCAAGGCCTTGCCAACATAACATCCAAGCCCTGGAATACAAACCTGGACCAATCTAAATAACATACACATATACTGTAGAGATGCACACACACAAACACTCTACGGACCCATGGAATCCTAACAGACCCTCTATAGACCCATATGATTCTAATAGACACTCTATAGACAGATATTATTGTAATAAACACTCTATGGATCCATAATATTCTAATAAACTCTCTATGGACCCATATGATTCTATGGACTCTATGGATCCATAGAATTCTAATAGACTCTATGGATCCATAGGATTCTAATAGACTCTCTATGAACCCATATGATTCAAACAGACTCTCTATGGACCCATATGATTCTAACAGACTCTATGGACCCATATGATTCTAACAGACTCTCTATGGACCCATATGATTCTAACAGACTCTATGGACCCATATGATTCTAACAGACTCTCTATGGACCCATATGATTCAAACAGACTCTCTATGGATCCATATGATTCTAATAGACTCTCTATGAACCCATATGATTCAAACAGACTCTCTATGGACCCATATGATTCTAACAGACTCTATGGACCCATATGATTCTAACAGACTCTCTATGGACCCATATGATTCAAACAGACTCTCTATGGACCCATAGGATTCTAACAGACTCTCTATGAACCCATAGGATTCAAACAGACTCTCTATGGACCCATATGATTCTAACAGACTCTCTATGAACCCATATGATTCAAACAGACTCTATGGACCCATAGGATTCTAATAGACCCATATGATTCTAACATAAAAGTATCCATTCAGCACCATGGACAGCACCACTAACAGCTCCTACAGTATTGACAGTAGCTGCTACCAGAATCAAGGCTCGATTCAGCACCATGGACAGCACAACCCACAGCTCCTCCAGTATGTAATCATTATATACCAGGAAGGTAAAACAGGACTCATTGTTATTACAGAACCTGGACAGATCTGGGCAGGATAATAAAACAGGCTGTGTTTCAAAGGGCACCCTATTCCCTATGTAGTGCCCTACTGTGCTCTGATCAACATTAGTGTTCTATATAGGGAATAGGGCTCTGGTCAACAGTAGTGTTCTATATAGGGAATAGGGCTCTGGTCAACAGTAGTGCTCTATATAGGAATAGGGCTCTGGTCAACAGTAGTGTTCTATATAGGGAATAGGGCTCTGGGCAACAGTAGTGTTCTACATAGGGAATAGGGCTCTGGTCAACAGTAGTGTTCTATATAGGGAATAGGGCTCTAGTCAACAGTAGTGTTCTATATAGGGAATAGGGCTCTGGTCAACAGTAGTGTTCTATATAGGGAATAGGGCTCTGGTCAACAGTAGTGTTCTATATAGGGAATAGGGCTCAGGTCAACAGTAGTGTTCTATATAGGGAATAGGGCTCTGGTCAACAGTAGTGTTCTATATAGGGAATAGGGCTCTGGTCAGCAGTAGTGTTCTATATAGGGAATAGGGCTCTGGTAAACAGTAGTGATCTATATAAGGAATAGGGCTCTGGCAACAGTAGTGTTCTATATAGGGAATAGGGCTCTGGTCAACAGTAGTGTTCTATATAGGGAATAGGGCTCTGGTCAACAGTAGTGTTCTATATAGGGAATAGGGCTCTGGTCAACAGTAGTGTTCTATATAGGGAATAGGGCTCTGGTCAACAGTAGTGTTCTATATAGGGAATAGGGCTCTGGTCAACAGTAGTGTTCTATATAGGGAATAGGGCTCAGGTCAACAGTAGTGTTCTATATAGGGAATAGTGTAATAGGCCTGGTCAACAGTAGTGTTCTATATAGGGAATAGGGCTCTGGTCAACAGTAGTGTTCTATATAGGAATAGGGCTCTGGTCAACAGTAGTGTACTATATAGGGAATAGAGCTCTGGTCAACAGTAGTGTTCTATATAGGGAATAGGGCTCAGGGAACAGGGTACCATTTGAGACATCACTATAGTAACAGAAGAGGCACTAGACTTTAATTACAGCCTTATCAACCCTCATGTAGCAGGACACACACCAGGTGACAGACACTGGGCTGTCATCTCAACCCTCATGGAGCAGGACACATACCAGGAGTGTGAAGAACAGACAGTGTCAACAGAAGCAGAATAGTTGTTTGTGTGTCAGAGCGTCAATATGGGCTGACTGATGGTCTATTGATCTGATATTATCTACTCATGGTCTATTACTGTTGATCTGATATTACCTACTGATGGTCTGTTATTACCTACTGATGGTCTGTTATTACCTACTGATGGTTTGTTATTACTGATGGTCTACTGATGGTCTGTTATTACCTACTGATGGTCTGTTATTACCTACTGTTGACCTGCTATTACCTACTGATGGTCTGTTATTACCTACTGACGGTCTGTTATTACCTACTGATGGTCTGCTATTACCTACTGATGGTCTGTTATTACCTACTGATGGTCTGTTATTACCTACTGATGGTCTGCTATTACCTACTGATGGTCTGCTATTACCTACTGATGGTCTGTTATTACCTACTGATGGTCTGTTATTACCTACTGATGGTCTGTTATTACCTACTGATGGTCTGTTATTACCTACTGATGGTCTGTTATTACCTACAGATGGTCTGTTATTACCTACTGACGGTCTGTTATTACCTACTGATGGTCTGTTATTACCTACTGACGGTCTGTTATTACCTACTGACGGTCTGTTATTACCTACTGATGGTCTGTTATTACCTACTGATGGTCTGTTATTACCTACTGATGGTCTGTTATTACCTACAGATGGTCTGTTATTACCTACTGATGGTCTGTTATTACCTACTGATGGTCTGTTATTACCTACTGACGGTCTGTTATTACCTACTGATGGTCTGTTATTACCTACTGATGGTCTGTTATTACCTACAGATGGTCTGTTATTACCTACTGATGGTCTGTTATTACCTACTGATGGTCTGTTATTACCTACTGATGGTCTGTTATTACCTACTGATGGTCTGTTGATCTGTTATTACCTACTGATGGTATGTTATTACCTACTGATGGTATGTTACTACCTACTGTTGACCTGCTATTACCTACTGATGGTATGTTATTACCTACTGATGGTCTGTTATTACCTACTGATGGTCTGTTTATTACCTACTGATGGTCTGTTATTACCTACTGATGGTCTGTTATTACCTACTGATGGTCTGTTATTACCTACTGATGGTCTGTTATTACCTACTGATGGTCTGTTATTACCTACTGATGGTCTGTTATTACCTACTGATGGTCTGTTATTACCTACTGATGGTCTGTTATTACCTACAGATGGTCTGTTATTACCTACTGATGGTCTGTTATTACCTACTGATGGCATGTAATTACCTACTGATGGTCTGTTATTACCTACTGATGGTCTATTGATCTGATATTATCTACTCATGGTCTATTACTGTTGACCTGTTATTACCTACTGATGGTCTGTTATTACCTACTGATGGTCTGTTATTACCTATTGGTGCCCTATTGATCTGCTATTACCTACTGATGGTCTATTGATCTGCTATTACCTACTGATGGTCTGTTGATCTGCTATTACCTACTGATGGTCTGTTGATCTGATATTACCTACTGATGGTCTGTTGATCTGTTATTACCTACTGATGGTCTGTTGATCTGTTATTACCTACTGATGGTATGTTATTACCTACTGATGGTATGTTACTACCTACTGTTGACCTGCTATTACCTACTGATGGTATGTTATTACCTACTGATGGTCTGTTATTACCTACTGATGGTCTGTTATTACCTACTGATGGTCTGTTATTACCTACTGATGGTCTGTTATTACCTACTGATGGTCTGTTATTACCTACTGATGGTCTGTTATTACCTACTGATGGTCTATTGATCTGTTATTACCTACTGATGGTCTATTGATCTGTTATTAACTACTGATGGTCTGTTGATCTGTTATTACCTACTGATGGTCTGTTATTACCTATTGGTGATCAATTGATCTGCTATTACCTACTGATGGTCTATTGATCTGTTATTACCTACTGATGGTCTGTTGATCTGTTATTACCTACTGATGGTCTGTTATTACCTACTGATGGTCTGTTATTACCTACTGATGGTCTGTTATTACCTACTGATGGTCTGTTATTACCTACTGATGGTCTGTTATTACCTACTGATAGTCTGTTATTACCTTTTGGTGCTCTATTGATCTGCTATTACCTACTGATGGTCTGTTGATCTGATATTACCTACTGATGGTCTGTTATTACCTATTTGATGGTCTGTTATTACCTACTGTTGATCTGTTATTACCTACTGATGGTCTGTTACTATTGATCTGTTATTACCTACTGATGGTCTGTTACTATTTATCTGTTATTACCTACTGATGGTCTGTAACTATTGATCTGTAATTACCTACTGATGGTCTGTTACTATTGATCTGTTATTACCTACTGATGGTCTGTTGATCTGTTATTACCTACTGATGGTCTGTTGATCTGTTATTACCTACTGATGGTCTGTTGATCTGATATTACCTACTGATGGTCTATTGATCTGTTATTACCTACTGATGGTCTGTTGATCTGTTATTACCTACTGATGGTCTGTTGATCTGTTATTACCTACTGATGGTCTGTTGATCTGATATTACCTACTGATGGTCTGTTGATCTGTTATTACCTACTGATGGTCTGTTGATCTGTTATTACCTACTGATGGTCTGTTATTACCTACTGATGGTCTGTTATTACCTACTGATGGTCTGTTATTACCTACTGATGGTCTGTTATTACCTATTGGTGCTCTATTGATCTGCTATTACCTACTGATGGTCTATTGATCTGATATTATCTAATCATGGTCTATTACTGTTGACCTGCTATTACCTACTGATGGTCTGCTATTACCTACTGATAGTCTGTTATTACCTTTTGGTGCTCTATTGATCTGTTATTACCTACTGATGGTCTATTGATCTGTTATTACCTACTGATGGTCTGTTGATCTGATATTACCTACTGATGGTCTGTTATTACCTATTTGATGGTCTGTTATTACCTACTGTTGATCTGTTATTACCTACTGATGGTCTGTTGATCTGATATTACCTACTGATGGTCTGTTACTATTGATCTGTTATTACCTACTGATGGTCTGTTACTATTGATCTGTTATTACCTACTGATGGTATGTTGATCTGTTATTACCTACTGATGGTCTGTTGATCTGTTATTACCTACTGATGGTCTGTTGATCTGTTATTACCTACTGATGGTCTGTTACTATTGATCTGTTATTACCTACTGATGGTCTGTTGATCTGTTATTACCTACTGATGGTCTGTTGATCTGTTATTACCTACTGATGGTCTGTTACTATTGATCTGTTATTACCTACTGATGGTCTGTTGATCTGTTATTACCTACTGATGGTCTGTTGATCTGTTATTACCTACTGATGGTCTATTGATCTGTTATTACCTACTAATGGTCTGTTGATCTGTTATTACCTACTGATGGTCTGTTGATCTGTTATTACCTACTGATGGTCTGTTACTATTGATCTGTTATTACCTACTGATGGTCTGTTACTATTGATCTGTTATTACCTACTGATGGTCTGTTGATCTGTTATTACCTACTGATGGTCTGTTGATCTGTTATTACCTACTGTGGATCTGTTATTACCTACTGTTGATCTGTTATTACCTACTATTGATCTGTTATTACCTACTGATGGTCTGTTATTACCTACTATTGATATGTTATTACCTACTGATGGTCTGTTACTATTGATCTGTTATTACCTACTGATGGTCTGTTACTATTGATCTGTTATTACCTACTGATGGTCTGTTACTATTGATCTGTTATTACCTACTGATGGTCTGTTACTATTGATCTGTTATTACCTACTGATGGTCTGTTATTATTGATCTGTTATTACCTACTGATGGTCTGTTGATCTGTTATTACCTACTGATGGTCTGTTACTATTGATCTGTTATTACCTACTGATGGTATGTTGATCTGTTATTACCTACTGATGGTCTGTTGATCTGTTATTACCTACTGATGGTCTGTTGATCTGTTATTACCTACTGATGGTCTGTTACTATTGATCTGTTATTACCTACTGATGGTCTGTTGATCTGTTATTACCTACTGATGGTCTGTTGATCTGTTATTACCTACTGATGGTCTATTGATCTGTTATTACCTACTAATGGTCTGTTGATCTGTTATTACCTACTGATGGTCTGTTGATCTGTTATTACCTACTGATGGTCTGTTACTATTGATCTGTTATTACCTACTGATGGTCTGTTACTATTGATCTGTTATTACCTACTGATGGTCTGTTGATCTGTTATTACCTACTGATGGTCTGTTACTATTGATCTGTTATTACCTACTGATGGTCTGTTGATCTGTTATTACCTACTGATGGTCTATTGAACTGATATTACCTACTGATGGTCTGTTAATATTGATCTGTTATTACCTACTGATGGTCTGTTACTATTGATCTGTTATTACCTACTGATGGTCTGTTACTATTGATCTGTTATTACCTACTGATGGTCTGTTATTAACTACTGATGGTCTGTTATTACCTATTGGTGCTCTATTGATCTGCTATTACCTACTGATGGTCTATTGATCTGATATTATCTAATCATGGTCTATTACTGTTGACCTGCTATTACCTACTGATGGTCTGCTATTACCTACTGATAGTCTGTTATTACCTTTTGGTGCTCTATTGATCTGTTATTACCTACTGATGGTCTATTGATCTGTTATTACCTACTGATGGTCTGTTGATCTGATATTACCTACTGATGGTCTGTTATTACCTATTTGATGGTCTGTTATTACCTACTGTTGATCTGTTATTACCTACTGATGGTCTGTTGATCTGATATTACCTACTGATGGTCTGTTACTATTGATCTGTTATTACCTACTGATGGTCTGTTACTATTGATCTGATATTACCTACTGATGGTCTGTTACTATTGATCTGTTATTACCTACTGATGGTCTGTTACTATTTATCTGTTATTACCTACTGATGGTCTGTTACTATTGATCTGTTATTACCTACTGATGGTCTGTTATTATTGATCTGTTGTAATTACCTACTGATGGTCTGTTGATCTGTTATTACCTACTGATGGTCTGTTACTATTGATCTGTTATTACCTACTGATGGTATGTTGATCTGTTATTACCTACTGATGGTCTGTTGATCTGTTATTACCTACTGATGGTCTGTTGATCTGTTATTACCTACTGATGGTCTGTTACTATTGATCTGTTATTACCTACTGATGGTCTGTTGATCTGTTATTACCTACTGATGGTCTGTTGATCTGTTATTACCTACTGATGGTCTATTGATCTGTTATTACCTACTAATGGTCTGTTGATCTGTTATTACCTACTGATGGTCTGTTGATCTGTTATTACCTACTGATGGTCTGTTACTATTGATCTGTTATTACCTACTGATGGTCTGTTACTATTGATCTGTTATTACCTACTGATGGTCTGTTGATCTGTTATTACCTACTGATGGTCTGTTGATCTGTACTTGGATCCTACTGTTGATCTGTTATTACCTACTATTGATCTGTTATTACCTACTGATGGTCTGTTATTACCTACTATTGATATGTTATTACCTACTGATGGTCTGTTACTATTGATCTGTTATTACCTACTGATGGTCTGTTACTATTGATCTGTTATTACCTACTGATGGTCTGTTACTATTGATCTGTTATTACCTACTGATGGTCTGTTACTATTGATCTGTTATTACCTACTGATGGTCTGTTATTATTGATCTGTTATTACCTACTGATGGTCTGTTGATCTGTTATTACCTACTGATGGTCTGTTACTGTTATGATCTGTTATTACCTACTGATGGTATGTTGATCTGTTATTACCTACTGATGGTCTGTTGATCTGTTATTACCTACTGATGGTCTGTTGATCTGTTATTACCTACTGATGGTCTGTTACTATTGATCTGTTATTACCTACTGATGGTCTGTTGATCTGTTATTACCTACTGATGGTCTGTTGATCTGTTATTACCTACTGATGGTCTGTTGATCTGTTATTACCTACTAATGGTCTGTTGATCTGTTATTACCTACTGATGGTCTGTTGATCTGTTATTACCTACTGATGGTCTGTTACTATTGATCTGTTATTACCTACTGATGGTCTGTTACTATTGATCTGTTATTACCTACTGATGGTCTGTTGATCTGTTATTACCTACTGATGGTCTGTTACTATTGATCTGTTATTACCTACTGATGGTCTGTTGATCTGTTATTACCTACTGATGGTCTATTGAACTGATATTACCTACTGATGGTCTGTTACTATTGATCTGTTGATCTGATCTTATTACCTACTGATGGTCTGTTACTATTGATCTGTTATTACCTACTGATGGTCTGTTACTATTGATCTGTTATTACCTACTGATGGTCTGTTACTATTGATCTGTTATTACCTACTGATGGTCTGTTACTATTGATCTGTTATTACCTACTGATGGTCTGTTATGTTGATCTGTTATTACCTACTGATGGTCTGTTATTACCTACTGATGGTCTGTTACTATTGATCTGTTATTACCTACTGATGGTCTATTGATCTGTTATTAACTACTGATGGTCTGTTACTTTGATCTGTTATTACCTACTGATGGTCTGTTACTATTGATCTGTTATTACCTACTGATGGTCTGTTACTATTGATCTGTTATTACCTACTGATGGTCTGTTACTATTGATCTGTTATTACCTACTGATGGTCTGTTATTATTACTGATGATCTGTTATTACCTACTGATGGTCTATTGAACTGATATTACCTACTGATGGTCTGTTACTATTGATCTGTTATTACCTACTGATGGTCTGTTACTATTGATCTGTTATTACCTACTGATGGTCTGTTACTATTGATCTGTTATTACCTACTGATGGTCTATTACTATTGATCTGTTATTACCTACTGATGGTCTGTTGACCATCCAGCACCTACCCTGGTCTTCTCTGTGAGAGAAACTGATGGTCTGGTTACTGTCACCCCCTCTCACCCCGCCATCAGTCTGATCTGCCCATTCTTCCCAGACAGTCATGTAACCTCTTTCTCTCGATCTGCCTCTACCTATTTTGGTCCTCTCTCTAAATATATACATATAGAGTTGAAGTCAGAAGTTTACATACACCTAAGCCAAATAAATTAAAACTCCGTTTTTCAAAATTCCTGACATTTAATCCTAGTAGAAATTCCCTGTCTTAGGTCTGTTGATCTGTTATTACCTACTGATGGTCTGTTGATCTGTTATTACCTACTGATGGTCTGTTGATCTGTTATTACCTACTGATGGTCTGTTGATCTGTTATTACCTACTGATGGTCTGTTACTATTGATCTGTTATTACCTACTGATGGTATGTTGATCTGTTATTACCTACTGATGGTGTATTGATCTGATATTACCTACTGATGGTCTATTGATCTGTTATTACCTACTGATGGTCTGTTGATCTGTTATTACCTACTGATGGTCTGTTACTATTGATTTGTTATTACCTACTGATGGCAGGTTGATCTGTTATTACCTACTGATGGTCTGTTACTATTGATCTGTTATTACCTACTGATGGTCTGTTGATCTGTTATTACCTACTGATGGTCTGTTACTATTGATCTGTTATTACCTACTGATGGTCTGTTACTATTGATCTGTTATTACCTACTGATGGTCTGTTGATCTGTTATTACCTACTGATGGTCTGTTGATCTGTTATTACCTACTGATGGTCTATTGATCTGTTATTAACTACTGATGGTCTGTTGATCTGTTATTACCTACTGATGGTCTGTTACTATTGATCTGTTATTACCTACTGATGGTCTGTTACTATTGATCTGTTATTACCTACTGATGGTCTGTTACTATTGATCTGTTATTACCTACTGATGGTCTGTGACCATCCAGCAACTCCCCCTCTCTTCTCTGTGAGAGAAAGAGCGCCTGGTTACTGTCACCCCTTCCCCCCCGCCATCAGTCTGATCTGCCCATTCTTCCCAGACAGTCATGTAACCGGTCTTTCTCTCGCTCTGCCTCTACCTATTTTTCCTCTCTCTAAATATATACATATAGAGTTGAAGTCAGAAGTTTACATACACCTAAGCCAAATAAATTAAAACTCCGTTTTTCAAAATTCCTGACATTTAATCCTAGTAGAAATTCCCTGTCTTAGGTCTGTTGATCTGTTATTACCTACTGATGGTCTGTTGATCTGTTATTACCTACTGATGGTGTATTGATCTGATATTACCTACTGATGGTCTATTGATCTGTTATTACCTACTGATGGTCTGTTGATCTGTTATTACCTACTGATGGTCTGTTACTATTGATTTGTTATTACCTACTGATGGTAGGTTGATCTGTTATTACCTACTGATGGTCTGTTACTATTGATCTGTTATTACCTACTGATGGTCTGTTGATCTGTTATTAACTACTGATGGTCTGTTGATCTGATATTACCTACTGATGGTCTGTTGATCTGATATTACCTACTGATGGTCTGTTGATCTGTTATTACCTACTGATGGTCTGTTATTACCTATTGGTGCTCCATTGATCTGCTATTACCTACTGATGGTCTATTGATCTGTTATTACCTACTGATGGTCTGTTGATCTGTTATTACCTACTGATGGTCTGTTATTACCTACTGATGGTCTGTTATTACCTACTGATGGTCTGTTATTACCTACTGATGGTCTGTTATTACCTACTGATGGTCTGTTGATCTGCTATTACCTACTGATGGTCTGTTATCTGTTACCTACTGATGGTCTGTTATGACTACTGATGGTCTGTTATTACCTACTGATGCTCTATTGATCTGTTATTACCTACTGATGGTCTGTTGCATTGATCTGTTATTACCTACTGATGGTCTATTGATCTGATATTATCTACTCATGGTCTATTACTGTTGATCTGCTATTACCTACTGATGGTCTGTTATTACCTACTTGATGGTCTGTTATTACCTACTGATGGTCTGTTATTATTACCTACTGATGGTCTATTGATCTGATATTATCTACTGATGGTCTGTTACTATTGATCTGTTATTACCTACTGATGGTCTGTTACTATTGATCTGTTATTACCTACTGATGGTCTATTGATCTGTTATTACCTACTGATGGTCTGTTACTATTGATCTGTTATTACCTACTGATGGTCTGTTGATCTGTTATTACCTACTGATGGTCTGTTGATCTGTTATTACCTACTGATGGTCTGTTGATCTGTTATTACCTACTGATGGTCTGTTGATCTGTTATTACCTACTGATGGTATGTTGATCTGTTATTACCTACTGATGGTCTATTGATCTGTTATTACCTACTGAAGGTATGTTGATCTGTTATTACCTACTGATGGTCTATTGATCTGTTATTACCTACTGATGGTCTGTTACTATTGATCTGTTATTACCTACTGATGGTCTATTGATCTGATATTATCTACTGATGGTCTGTTACTATTGATCTGTTATTACCTACTGATGGTCTGTTACTATTGATCTGTTATTACCTACTGATGGTCTGTTACTATTGATCTGTTATTACCTACTGATGGTCTGTTGATCTGTTATTACCTACTGATGGTCTGTTGATCTGTTATTACCTACTGTGGATCTGTTATTACCTACTGTTGATCTGTTATTACCTACTATTGATCTGTTATTACCTACTGATGGTCTGTTATTACCTACTATTGATCTGTTATTACCTACTGATGGTCTGTTACTATTGATCTGTTATTACCTACTGATGGTCTGTTACTATTGATCTGTTATTACCTACTGATGGTCTGTTACTATTGATCTGTTATTACCTACTGATGGTCTGTGACCATCCAGCAACTCCCCTCTCTTCTCTGTGAGAAAAGAGCGCCTGGTTACTGTCACCCCCTCTCCCCCGCCATCAGTCTGATCTGCCCATTCTTCCCAGACAGTCATGTAACCGGTCTTTCTCTCGCTCTGCCTCCATCTATTTTTCCTCTCTCTAAATATATACATATAGAGTTGAAGTCAGAAGTTTACATACACCTAAGCCAAATAAATTAAAACTCCGTTTTTCAAAATTCCTGACATTTAATCCTAGTAGAAATTCCCTGTCTTAGGTCAGCTTGGATCACCACTTTATTTTAAGAATGTGAAATGTCAGAATAATAGTAGAGAGAATGATTTATTTCAGCTTGTATTTCTTTCATCACATTCTCAGTGGGTAGCCTTCCACAAGCTTCTCACAATAAGTTGGGTGAATTTTGGCCCATTCCTCCTGACAGAGCTGGTGTAAATGAGTCAGGTTTCTAGGCCTCCTTGCTCGCACACGCTTTTTCAGTTCTGCCCACACATTTTTCTATAGGATTGAGGTCAGGACTTTGTGATGGCACTCCAATACCTTGACTTTGTTGTCCTTAAGCCATTTTGCCACAACTTTGGAAGGATGCTTGGGGTCATTGTCCATTTGGAAGACCCATTTGCGACCAAGCTTTAACTTCCTGACTGATGTCTTGAAATGTTGCTTCAATATATCCACATAACTTTCCCAACTCATGATGTCATCTATTTTGTAAAGTGCACCAGTCCCTCCAGCAGCAAAGCACCCCCACAACATGATGCTGCCACCCCCGTGCTTCACGGTTGGGATGCTGGTCTTTGTCTTGCAAGCCTCCCCCTTTTCCTCCAAACATAACGATGGTCATTATGGTCAAACAGTTCTATTTTTGTTTCATCAGGCCAGAGGACATTTCTCCAAAAAGTACAATCTTTGTCCCCATGTGCAGTTGCAAACCGTAGTCTGGCTTTTTTATAACAGTGGCTTCTTCCTTGTTAAACAGCCTTCAGGTTATGTTGATATAGAACTTGTTTTACTGTGGATATAGATACCCTTGTCCCCATGTTTCCTCCAGCATCTTCACAAGGTCCTTTGCTGCTGTTCTGGAATTGATTTGAACTTTTCACACCAAAGTATATTCATCTCTTATAGACAGAACACGTCTCCTTCCTGAGCGGTATGACAGCTGCGTGGTCCCATGGTGTTTATACTCGCGTACCGTTGTTTGTACAGATGAACATGGCACCTTCAGGCATTTGTAAATTGCTCCCAAGGATGAACCAGACTTGTGGAGGTCTAAAATTTATTTTCTGAGGTCTTCTCTGATTTCTTTTGATTTTCCCATGATGTCAAGCAAAGAGGCTCTGAGTTTGAATGTAGGCCTTGAAATACATCCACAGGTACACCTCCAATTGACTCAAATTATGTCAATTAGCCTCAAAAGTTTCTAAAGCCATGACATCATTTTCTGGAATGTTCCAAGCTGTTTAAAGGCACAGTCAACTTAGTGTATGTAAACTTCTGACCCACATGAACTGTGATACAGTGAGTGTTACTATAATTTAATTATGCCAATGTGCTTTCATCAATTGAACGCCCTTAATCTATTTTATGAGAATTTGTACGATTTCTTGTTTGCATGAAATAGACGCAGACCAGTCTTTAAATAATAGGTAATAGAATTTATTCTCGGAGCGCTCTACCACTTAAACACATGCATCAGTTTATATACAGATCATGACGTCATTTTACTGCTTTAACAGAATCACCTCCTCTCGACCGGGACAAAATAAGGTGAAAAGTTCATTCTAACTTACTAACACACTCCCAGATGACTTTTGACCCCTCAACATTATCGATCACCACTGAACTGACAGTTATAATTAACAGCAAACCGAGGAATGCACTCACTGCCTTATCTAAAAACCCCAGAGCTAAGTTTCAGTTGGGTCAACCATAGGCTAACGACCTTATGTGTTTACACAGTCCACAACCCATTTGTTCCTGCCTAGTTGGAATGGTGTTAATTAACTTTTTATTACTCCTTGTCCTGTCACACAATTCCTTCTTATGATCTCATATTGTCTATTACTTATAAAACAGAGTATAAGTTTACCTAGATACAATTCTATTTAAAATGGGGATATTGTTTATTCATTTATCCATAATAAATCCATAATAAATTCAACAGTGAGTTATAAGTGAAATAATCCATCTGTAAAGAATTGTTGGAAAAATGACTTGTGTCACCAAGTAGCTGTCCGATCCGACTTGCCATAACTATAGTTTGTTGACAAGAAATTTGTGGAGTGGTTGAAAACGAGTTTTAATGACTCCAACCTCAGTGTATGTAAACTTCTGACTTCAACTGTATATATATATATATATATATATATATATATATATATATATATATATATATATATATATATATATATATATATATATATATCTTTTTCTAGCGCTCTCACTCTCTCTCAAACACACACATCTTTTTACTGTAACTATAAAAAAAATATATCTTACCTGAAAAAACACTTGGGATTTTAGATAGAAAACTCTTGACTGTGCGGACAGGAATTCCATTTGTCTCATCTTGCATATGAGCGATGACATCTTCCATCTGGAAAAGAAAGGAGATGGTTGAAGGACAAGCTCAATCAGCAGCATCAATACTCAGGGAGAGTGGGGAAGTCGAACCAACGGGGGAAGTCGAGTCAAAGGGGGAAGTCGAACCAACGGGGGAAGGTGAACCAACAGGGAAGTCGAACCAACGGGGGAAGGTGAACCAAAGGGGGAGGTCGAACAAAAGGGGAAGTCGAACCAAAGGGGGAAGTCGAACCAAAGGGGGAAGTCGAGTCAAAGGGGGAAGTCGAGTCAAAGGGGGAAGTCGAACCAACGGGGGAAGGTGAACCAACGGGGAAGTCGAACCAACGGGGAAGGTGAACCAAAGGGGGAAGTCGAACAAAAGGGGGAAGTCGAACCAAAGGGGGAAGTCGAACCAAAGGGGGAAGTCGAGTCAAAGGGGGAAGTCGAACCAACGGGGGAAGTTGAACCAAAGGGGGAAGTTGAACCAAAGGGGGAAGTTGACCCAAAGGGGGGAAGTTGACCCAAAGGGGAAGTTGAACCAAAGGGGGAAGGTGTACCAATGGGGGAAGGTGAACCAAAGGGGGAAGTTGAACCAAAGGGGGAAGTTGAACCAAAGGGGGAAGTTGAACCAAAGGGGGAAGTTGAACCAAAGGGGGAAGTTTAGTCACCATTGTTCCTAGGAAACACAAATGAATCATGTGACCAAATATGCAGGAAGAGGTCATCAGTTCATGGAGTCTGAAGGATGAAACCACATACCTTAAGGGAAGTCCATATTGCAAATGTAACGTCCCCTTACTAGACGTCCGAAAACATTTTTTAAATTCGGGACGGCGTCGGGCCGAGCGGCAGGGCCAGACCTACCGGGGAAGTCATCAAATGAACTTTGTCGGACATTCGGTTTTCGTTTTATAAAATAATCAAATTTTGGTCCATTTTTCCGCTATGCCGGAAGATCCCACAAGAGGGCATAAGCAATCATATTGCAATTGGACAAAACATCCCGAATCACGACGGGCCATATCTCGAAAACTGAAAATATTTCAAGCCGAAACTTGGTGAGCATAGGTTTGGCATAATGGGCAGTTGGCCCCGAACAAGATGGCGTCTAGGCCTCAACGGTTTTTGAGTTATGGCCATATTTCTGGGATTAAAGGTCCAAAATGAAAATAGAGAAATGATTTTTTACACTTCACGTCAAAGTCAAGGAGCCTCCGGTGTCAATAAAAAAAAAATCAGCCATTTATCTATCGTCATTTAAGAGAAATCGTACGATGAAAGGTTTGTGATGTTCAGATATAGGTGGGGGGTTTTTCAACGGTTACAGATCCAGTTGCAGGGTGTTCATACGAATATTTTTAAAGTGTGCTGCGGAGCTCTGCGACATTTCTGTGATTTTCTATGATTTTCTGAAATAACACACACTCACTAAACCCTCCGTAAATAACTCAGTTCTTAACGTAAAGACTTAAATCTCAGGATTCTGTAAAGGCATACCCCAATGAGGATATGAGTTTATTTATAGCTTCCTGTGCCAACAGGAAGTGCCTTAAATGGTGTCATAGTGGCTGTATCCAAGGGTTAAAAAGGTCAGATCTTTTCAAAACTTCATATGTGATTAGGCAACCCTCCTGAACTGTAAAATCACTCATTTCTCCCAACAGATGTCAAAGAAAAGCTCTCACACACACACACAGCAAGGATGGAGTGACAAAGCGCGGTGTTTAAAGACACAGAGAGCAGGCAATGGCATAAACATAATCCCAAGGCCGTGCCGAGTCCAACGAGGCGCCCCGCTTGACCGTAGCTCGCTCGGTCTGAGCGCAGCGACCATGAGAAAAATAGGCCCACAATGAAGCCTGCACCACAATGTCATTTGATTTTGGGTGACAGCGGCGGAACCGTTAGGTTTAGAAGGACAATTCAAACACAGGACTGTTCCTAAGGTCCTCCCAATCTGTGCAAGCCTATCCTTGACCGTGTGACATTAACCCTTCACAGTCAAAAGAAGGTGTTTACATAAAAACAGTGTGCATTGAGTTCTCTCCCATAGGAATACATTGGCTGCTCCACTAAATACAACCTGGAGTCTATATGGGTTATGAATGCTGTATGAACCTGTCTTCGGTACCAGTCCATCAGACCACTATAAGGTCTACCTGTGTCGATTCTAGGCTTCCTGGGCCAACCGGAAGTGCTTAAAATCACCCTAAAAGTGTATATCCATACACTGCCTGCAATTTGATGGACATAGTGCATTGAACCCTGTGTAAATCAGTCAATTCTTAACGTAAAGACTTAAAGCTCAGGATTCTGTAAAAGCATAGCCCAATGAGGATATGTGTTGACTTATAGCTTCCTGTGTCAACCGGAAGTGCCATAATTGTTGTCTCAGGGGCTGTTTGGAAGGGTTAAAAAATCAGATCTGTCCAAAACTTCATATGTGTGATTAGCAACCCCCATGAACTGTAAATCAGTCATTTTTCCCATAAAAATTCAAGGGAAAACTAAATCACACAGATACACAACTTGGATGGAGGGACGTATTATTGGGGTGCGTAGAGACTGACAGTGCCTCCAATAGTTAGCTTTGAATGATATCAAATTGACTGATGGACGGTGACTTGCAGGTGACTCTTGTCCATTTGTAATATGTTTAAGCGGTGAGGTACCATCACCAAAAGTGACATTCTGAAATCAACCCAAACGAGCGATGGAGAGGTACCAGAATCACTGCCCAGCCATCCCCAGGTCATCGGGCCAGTCAATTTGGCATCCCTGCACGATTTTTATAGCATGACAAATTGGTGATGGTGACTGCCCATTTAACCATATGGCAAATGCACAGTGACTTTGAAAGGGTGAGAAACATCACCAAATGGACATTCTGGAATCAACCCTAACGAGCGATGGAGAGGTACCAGAATCACTGCCAAGCCATCCCGAGTTCATCGGGCCAGTCAATTTGGCATTCCTGCACGAATTTTCAGTGACTTTGCAAAAGTGAGAAAACATTTGCAATATGTTTTAACAGTGAGGTACCATCACCAAAAGTGACATTCTGAAATCAACCCAAACGAGCGATGGAGAGGTACCAGAATCACTGCCCAGCCATCCCGAGTTCATCGGGCCAGTCAATTTGGCATTCCTGCACGATTTTTATAGCATGACAAATTGGTGATGGTGAATGCCCAGTTAACCATATTGCAAATGCACAGTGACTTTGCAAAAGTGAGAAAACATAAACAAATGGACATGATGAAATCAACACCACGAGTGATTGAAAGGAACAACAATCACTGCCCGGCCATCCCGAGTTCATCAGGCCAGTCAATTTTGCATTTCTGCAGGATTTTTGAGCATGTCAAATTTCTTATGACATTTGGCCCCCACAAAACATATTGCCTTATGCACAAGTAAAAAAATAAATAAAAATTATGATAATAAAATATGACTAAAGTATGTTGATACAGTTCTTATACGTGTGTAATTGACACAAAATTCTAAAGAATTTCGAAAAACGGTCCAGAAAGCACTTTTTTAGGGGTGTGAAGTTTTTTATGAAATTTAGAAATTTTTGACTTTTGACTTCTTATGAAATCATGTTCCAAATGGAGAAAACATATGCCTAATGCACAAGTAAAAAAAATAAAAATTATGATAATAAAATATGACTAAAGTATGTTGATACAGTTCTTATACGTGTGTAATTGACACAAAATTCGAAAATTTTTCGAAAAACGGTCCAGAAAGCACTTTTTTAGGGGTGTGAAGTTTATGAAATTTAGCAATTTTTGACTTTTTGACTTCTTATGAAATCATGTTCCAAATGGAGAAAACATATGCCTAATGCACAAGTTAAAAAAAAAAAAATATTATGATAATAAAATATGACTAAAGTATGTTGATACAGTTCTTATACGTGTGTAGTTGACACAAAATTCGAAAAATTTTCGAAAAACGGTCCAGAAAGCACTTTTTTAGGGGTGTGTGAAGTTTTTTATGAAATTTTGCAATTATTGACTTTTGACTTCTGACTTCCTATGAAATCATATTGCAGATGGAGAAAACACATGCAATAATGCGCAAGTAAAAAAATAAAAAAATAATGATAATAAAATTGGACAAAAGTATATTCATACAGTTCTTACACATGTGTAATTGACAAAAAAGCGAAAGAATTTCGAAAAATGGTCCAGAAAGCACTTTTTAAGGGGTGATAAGTTTTTGACAAAAAAATTTGGCTTTTGGATGTTGACTTGGAGTCCATATTCAATATGAAAAACCACGGTGGAGCGCACACGCCACCTGTTGGATTTTTGAAGTGTTACAACTGGCAATAGCCATATGGCATTTGAAGTACATTTTGCATGAATCAACGCCGATTTGGGTGGTATTGACCAATGTGTACATGGTTTGTACTATGCCAATAGTTTGCCATTCATTTTTGTCCAATACAGGGGGAATTCCCTTACATGGAAAAAGTGACCAGCAAGTTAGGTCCAAAACAACAGATTTTCACCAAGTCAAATGATTTTATTGTGTTAGAGGTTTTATTATGCTTGTATCTAAACCAAAGAGATCATTTTAACATAATTATAAACATCAGTTGGGGCCTCTATTTGCTTCAATATGAGGTTCTAAATATAGTATGAATGTGCATATTTTGTAGGCTAATATAGTCAACATGTTTGCCTTGGGGTAAGTTGAGCCATATCAAGTTGAGTAAATGTTTCTGTTTTCTTCCCCATACCACCCCATAAAGGGACCACTCCATACCCAGAGACCACCCCATACCCAGAGACCACCCCATACCCAGGTACCCCCCCCATACCCAGGGACCACCCCATACCCAGGTACCCACCCCATACCCAGGGACCACCCCATACCCAGGTACCCACCCCATACCCAGGGACCACCCCATACCCAGGGACCACCCCATACCCAGGTACCCCCCCATACCCAGGTACCCCCATACCCAGGTACCCACCCCATACCCAGGGACCACCCCATACCCAGGTACCCACCCCATACCCAGAGACCACCCCATACAGGGACCACCCCATACCCAGGGACCACCCCATACCAAGAGACCACCCCATACCCAGAGACCACCCCATACCCAGGGACCACCCCATACCCAGAGACAACCCCATACCCAGGGACCACCCCACACCCAGAGACCACCCCATACAGGGACCACCCCATACAGGTACCCACCCCATACCCAGGTATCCCCCCATACCCAGAGACCACCCCATACCCAGAGACCACCCCATACCCAGGGACCACTCCATAACCAGGTACCCCCATACCCAGGGACCACCCCATACCCAGGGACCCCCCATACCCAGGTACCCCCCCATACCCAGGGACCACCCCATACCCAGAGACCACTCCATACCCAGAGACCACCCCATACCCAGGGACCACCCCATACCCAGAGACCACCCCATACCCAGGGACCACTCCATACCCAGGTATCCCCCCATACCCAGAGACCACCCCATACCCAGAGACCACCTCATACCCAGGGACCAACCCATACCCAGGTACCACCCCATACCCAGAGACCACCCCATACCCAGAGACCACCTCATACCCAGGGACCAACCCATACCCAGGGACCACTCCATACCCAGGTATCCCCCCATACCCAGAGACCACCCCATACCCAGGGACCACTCCATACCCAGGTATCCCCCCATACCCAGAGACCACCCCATACCCAGGGACCACCCCATACCCAGAGACCCCCCATACCCAGAGACCACCCCATACCCAGACACCACCCCATACCCAGAGACCACCCCATACCCAGGGACCACCCCATAACCAGAGACCACCCCATACCCAGAGACCACTCCATACCCAGGGACCACCCCATACCCAGAGACCACTCCATACCCAGAGACCACCCCATACCCAGACACCACCCCATACCCAGGGACCACCCCATACCCAGAGACCACTCCATACCCAGAGACCACCCCATACCCAGAGACCACCCCATACCCAGGGACCACCCCATACCCAGGAACCCCCCATACCCAGAGACCACTCCATACCCAGAGACCACCCCATACCCAGGGACCACCCCATACCCAGGTACCCCCCATAAAGGGACCACTCCATACCCAGGTACCCCCCATAAAGGGACCACTCCATACCCAGGGACCACTCCATACCCAGGGACCACTCCATACCCAGGGACCACTCCATACCCAGGTACCACCCCATACCCAGGGACCACCCCATACCCAGGTACCCCCATAAAGGGACCACTCTATACCCAGGTACCCCCCCATAAAGGGACCACCCCATACCCAGGTACCACTCCATACTCAGGTACCCACCCCATACCCAGGGACCACTCCATACCCAGGGACCACTCCATACCCAGGTACCACCCCATACCCAGGGACCACCCCATACCCAGGTACCCCCCATAAAGGGACCACTCCATACCCAGGGACCACTCCATACCCAGGGACCACTCCATACCCAGGGACCACTCCATACCCAGGGACCACTCCATACCCAGGTACCACCCCATACCCAGAGACCACCCCATAACCATGGACACCCCATACCCAGGGACCACCCCATACCCAGAGACCCCCCATACCCAGAGACCACCCCATACCCAGAGACCACCCCATACCCAGGGACCACCCCATACCCAGGTACCCACCCCATACCCAGAGGAAGCTACAGTATATGGCTCATAACTTTTTATTTCAGATTTTCACAACTACCCATCAACCAGAAGTATTTTAGTATTCCCTGGCAGAATACAGTAAACAGGGGGTTTGAGAAAGATAACAGAGAGAGAGAGGGAGAGATCAGTGACAGGAAATACAGGATAATCCCAAAACAGGGATGACATTTGGATCAGGAGGATCCCTCCCCCTGGCTCTCTCCTGGAGGGGCTTGGCAGCCAGATGGATACAGGCTCCATTCTCTATCCATCTCCTCATTCTCTCTTCTCCTCTCCTCCTCTCATTCTCTCTTCTCCTCTCCTCCTCTCCTCCTCTCATCCTCTCCTCTCCTCCTCACCTCTCCTCCTCACCTCTCCTCCTCTCATCCTCTCCTCTCCTCCTCTCCTCCTCTCCTCTCCTCTCCTCCTCTCATCCTCTCCTCTCCTCTTCACCTCTCCTCCTCTCATCCCTCTCCTCTCCTCCTCACCTCTCCTCCTCTCCATCCATTCCCTTCCTAATTTCCCTCCCTCCTCTTATTCTTTTCTATTTTCTCCCCCTCTAACTCTCCTCTCACTCCCTGATCGCCCTCTCCCCTCATAATCTCCCTCCTGCTCTCTCCTCTCTCTCCCGCCTCTCTGTCCCGCCTCTCTCTCCCCTCCCGCTCTCTCCTCTCTCTCCCTCCTGTCTCTCTTTCCCTCCTGTCGTTCACTCCTCTCTCTCTCCCTCCTCTCGTTCACTCCTCTCGTTCACTCATCTCTCGCCTCCCTACCCACCCAAAAAGCCATCTTAGAGCCAACATGTTTGTCGCAGCAGTAATCTTCTCTGATTGACAGAGAGTCAAGGAGCTAACTTCGTTAATAACCTCTACAGGAACAGAGTCCCAAAATCGGGGCAGTTGCTGCTCAATATGCGATATGTGACTAGAATGGTGTTGTATACAACAGCCAACTTTCCGGGACATTGACATGTCTTATATCATCAGAAAGCCTAAATGATAGTTAATCTAACTGCAGTGTCCAATATACAGTAGCTATTCGAGTGAAACAATACCATGCTATTGTTTGAGGATACTGTACAACCACAAAACACTTTCATCAAGGAAACTGGTTTGTTACAGCTGCCATCAAGACAATATATATATATATACAGTGGGGAGAACAAGTATTTGATACACTGATAATTTTGCAGGTTTTTTTACTTACAAAGCATGTAGAGGTCTGTAATTTTTATCATAGGTACACTCCAACTGTGAGAGACGGAATCTAAAACAAAACCCCAGAAAATCCCATGTATGGTTGTTAAGTAATTAATTTGCATTTTATTGCATGACATAAGTATTTGATCACCTACCAACCAGTTAGAATTCCGACTCACAGACCTGTTAGTTTTTCTTTAAGAAGCCCTCCTGTTCTCCTCATTACCTGTATTAACTGCACCTGTTTGAACACGTTACCTGTATAAAAGACACTTGTCCACACACTCAATCAAACAGACTCCAACCTCTCCACAATGGCCAAGACCAGAGAGCTGTGTAAGAACATCAGGGATAGAATTGTTGACCTGCACAAGGCTGGGATGAGCTACAGAACAATAGGCAAGCAGCTTGTTGACGCCAATTATTAGAAAACGGAAGAAGTTCAAGATGACGGTCTGGGGCTCCATGCAAGATCTCACCTCATGGGGTATCAATAATCATGAGGAAGGTGAGGGATCAGCCCAGAACTACACAGCAGAACCTGGTCAATGACCTGAAGAGAGCTGGGACCACAGTCTCAAAGAAAACCAGGGGCACGCAAGGTCCCCCTGCTTAAGCCAGCGCATGTCCCGGCCCATCTGAAGTTTGCCAATGACCATCTGGATGATCCAGAGGAGGAATGGGAGAAGGTCATGTGGTCTGATGAGACAAAAATAGAGCATTTTGGTCTAAACTCCACTCGCCGTGTTTGGAGGAAGAAGAAGGATGAGTACAACCCCAAGAACACCATCCCAACCGTGAAACATGGAAGTGGAAACATCATTCTTTGGGGATGCTTTTCTGCAAAGGGGACAGGACGACTGCACCGTATTGAGGGGAGGATGGATGGGGCCATGTATCGCAAGATCTTGGCCATCAACCTCCTTCCCTCAGTAAGAGCATTGAAGATGGGTCATGGCTGGGTCTTCCAGCATGACAACAACCCGAAAAACACAGCCAAAGCAACTAAGGAGTGGCTCTGTAAGAAGCATCTCAAGGTCCTGGAGTGGCCTAGCCAGTCTCCAGACTTGAGCCCAATAGAAAATCTTTGGAGGGAGCTGAAAGTCTGTATTGCCCAGCGACAGCCCCGAAACCTGAAGGATCTGGAGAAGGTCTGTATGGAGGAGTGGGACAAAATCCCTGCTGCAGTGTGTGCAAACCTGGTCGAGAACTACAGGAAACATATGATCTCTGTAATTGCAAACAAAGGTTTCTGTAACCTTGGAGCAACGAACCGCCCTTGCTGTCTCTGCCTGGCCGATTCCCCACTTTCCACTGGGATTCTCTGCCTCTAACCCTATTACAGGGACTGAGTCACTGGCTTACTAGGGCTCTTTCATACCGTCCCTAGGAGGGGTGCGTCACCTGAGTTGGTTGAGTCACTGATGTGATCTTCCTGCCTGGGTTGGCGCCCCCCCCCCTTGGGTTGTGCCGTGGCGGAGATCTTTGTGGGCTATACTCGGCCTTGTCTCAGGATGGTAAGTTGGTGGTTAAAGATATCCCTCTAGTGGTGTGGGGCCTGTGCTTTGGCAAAGTGGGTAGGGTTATATCCTTCCTGTTTGGCCCTGTCCAGGGGTGTCATTGGATGGGGCCACAGTGTCTCTTGACCCTCCTGTCTCAGCCTCCAGTATTTATGCTGCAGTAGTTTATGTGTCGGGGGCTAGGGTCAGTTTGTTATATCTGGAGTACTTCTTCTGTCCTATCCGGTGTCCTGTGTGAATTTAAGTATGCTCTCTCTAATTCTCTCTTTCTCTCTTTCTCTCTTTCTCTCTTTCTTTCTTTCTTTCTCTCTCTCTGAGGACCTGGACCCTAGGACCATGCCTCAGGACTACCTGGCATGATGACTCCTTGCTGTCCCCAGTCCACCTGGATGTGCTGCTGCTCCAGTTTCAACTGTTCTGCCTGTGATTATTATTATTTGACCATGCTGGTCATTTATGAACATTTGAACATCTTGGCCATGTTCTGTTATAATCTACACCTGGTACAGCTAGAAGAAGACTGGCCACCCCACATAGCCTGGTTCCTCTCTAGGTTTCTTCCTAGGTTTTGGCCTTTCTAGGGAGTTTTTCCTAGCCACCGTGCTTCTACACCTGCATTGCTTGCTGTTTGGGGTTTTAGGCTGGGTTTCTGCACAGCACTTTGAGATATCAGCTGATGTACAAAGGGCTATCTAAATAAATTTGATTTGATTTGTAACAAATATTAAGTTCTGCTTTCCTGAAGTATCAAATACTTATGTCGTGCAATAAAATGCTAATTTATTACTTAAAAATCATACAATGTGATTTTCGTTTTAGATTCCGTCTCTCACAGTTGAAGTGTACCTATAATAAAAATTACAGACCTCTACATGCTTTGTATGTAGGAAAACCTGCAAAATCGGCAGTGTATCAAATACTTGTTCTCCAAACTGTATATGGGTGGCTACTTTTACATTAAGGCAAAGGGTGGCTAATTTGAAGAATCTCAAATATAAAACATATTTTGATTTGTTGAATACTTTTTTGGTTACTACATGATTCCATATGTGTTATTTCATGGTTTTGATGTCTTCACTATTATTCTACAATGTAGAGAATAGTACATATAAAGAAAAACCCTGGAATGAGTAGGTGTGTCCAAACTTTTGACTGGTACTATATATATATATATATATATATATATATATATATATATATATATATATATATATATATATATATATATATATATATATTAACATACGGGGGATTGGAAATAATGCAGACAATTACATTGAAGGAAGCTACAATCTGCAATATTAACATTAGACCCTAAAAAAATGTATTCCAAAACTAACTGTAAGGGGTGGCAGTGAAGTCAGAAGCAGGAGGACAGAACTAGGTGATAGAACTAGGTAACAGAACTAGGTAATAGCACTAGGTAATAGAACTAGGTACAGAACTAATAGGTAATAGAACTAACTAGGTAACAGAACTAGGTAATAGAACTAGGTAACATAAACTAGGAACTAATAGTAACAGAACTAGGTAATAGAACTAGGTAAGAACTAGAACTAGGTAATAGAACTAGGTAACAGAACTAGGTAATAGAACTAGAATAGAACTAGGTAATAGAACTAGGTAATAGAACTAGGTAACAGAACTAGGCAACAGAACTAGGTAACAGAACTAGGTAATAGAACTAGGTAACAGAACTAGGTAATAGAACTAGGTAACATAACTAGGTAACATAACTAGGTAATAGAACTAGGTAATAGAACTAGGTAATAGAACTAGGTAACAGAACTAGGTAACAGAACTAGGTAACAGAACTAGGTAATAGAACTAGGTAATAGAACTAGGTAACAGAACTAGGTAACAGAACTAGGTAACAGAACTAGTAACAGAACTAGGTAACAGAACTAGGTAATAGAACTAGGTAACAGAACTAGGTAACAGAACTAGGTAATAGAACTAGGTAACATAACTAGGTAACAGAACTAGGTAACAGAACTAGGTAATAGAACTAGGTAATAGAACTAGGTAACAGAACTAGGTAATAGAACTAGGTAACATAACTAGAAATAGAACTAGGTAACAGAACTAGGTAATAGAACTAGGTACAGAACTATGTAATAGAACTAGGTAATAGAACTAGGTAACAGAACTAGGTAATAGAACTAGGTAACTAGGTAATAGAACTAGGTAATAGAACTAGGTAATAGAACTAGGTAATAGAACTAGGTAATAGAACTAGGTAATAGAACTAGGTAATAGAACTAGGTAATAGAACTAGGTCATAGAACTAGGTAATAGAACTAGGTAATAGAACTAGGTAAAAGAACTAGGTTACAGAACTAGGTAACAGAACTAGGTAACAGAACTAGGTAATATAACTAGGTAATAGAACTAGGTACAGAACTATGTAATAGAACTAGGTAATAGAACTAGGTAACAGAACTAGGTAATAGAACTAGGTAATAGAACTAGGTAATAGAACTAGGTAACAGAACTAGTTAATAGAACTAGGTAATAGAACTAGGTAATAGAACTAGGTAATAGAACTAGGTAATAGAACTAGGTAATAGAACTAGGTAACAGAACTAGGTAATAGAACTAGGTAATAGAACTAGGTAACAGAACTAGGTAATAGAACTAGGTAACAGAACTAGGTAATAGAACTAGGTCATAGAACTAGGTAATAGAACTAGGTAAAGGAACTAGGTAATAGAATTAGGTAACAGAACTAGGCCATAGAACTAGGTAATAGAACGAGGTAACAGAACTCGGTAACAGAACTAGGTAACAGAACTAGGTAATAGAACAAGGTAACAGAACTAGGTAACAGAACTAGGTAACAGAACTAGGTAATAGAACTAGGTAATAGAACTAGGTAATAGAACAAGGTAACAGAACTAGGTAATAGAACTAGGTAACAGAACTAGGTAACAGAACTAGGTAACAGAACTAGGTAATAGCCGAAGCAGTTTAATATCAAAACCCAACGGCATAAAGAAAATACCAACATGGGTACAAAACCCGACGCGCACCAGTAACCACGTGTCCAAGCGCTTACAACAAACAATTCCACACAAAGACATGGAGGGAACAGCACTTAATGAGGGAAATGGAAACCAGGTGTGTGGGAAAACGAGACAAAACAAATGGAAAATGAAAAGTGGATCGGCGATGGCTAGAAGACCGGCGACGTCGAACACTTTGGCGGAAGTCGTGACACTAACCCTTATTCAATATTATCAGCCACGATGCTCTCATTTAAAATAACCCTTATTCATTATCATCAGCCATGATGGTCTCATTTAAAATAACCCTTATTCAATACCATCAGCCATGATGCTCTCATTTAAAATAACCCTTATTCAATACCATCAGCCATGATGCTCTCATTTAAAATAACCCTTATTCATTATTATCAGCCACGATGCTCTCATTTAAAATAACCCTTATTCAATATTATCAGCCATGATGCTCTCATTTAAAATAACCCTTATTCAATACCATCAGCCACGATGCTCTCATTTAAAATAACCCTGATTCAATACCATCAGCCATGATGCTCTCATTTAAAATAACCCTTATTCAATATTATCAGCCATGATACTCTCATTTAAAATAACCCTTATTCATTATTATCAGCCATGATGCTCTAATTTAAAATAACCCTTATTCAATACCATCAGCCATGATGCTCTCATTTAAAATAACCCTTATTCATTATTATCAGCCATGATGCTCTAATTTAAAATAACCCTTATTCAATACCATCAGCCATGATGCTCTCATTTAAAATAACCCTTATTCATTATCATCAGCCATGATGCTCTCATTTAAAATAACCCTTATTCATTATCCTCAGCCACAATGCTTTAATTTAAAATAACCCTTATTCATTATCCTCAGCCACAATGCTCTCATTTAAAATAACCCTTATTCATTATCCTCAGCCACAATGCTTTAATTTAAAATAACCCTTTATTATCAGCCATGATGCTCTCATTTAAAATAACCCTTATTCATTATCAGACCGTTTGAAGAGAGAGCAAGACTGATTTAGAAGATGCAAGATGTTTCAGTGCAACGACTTTCAGAGCATCAGAGGTCGCCGCCCGTTGTTGTATTCACAGCTTCCCGCCAGGACTATAATTGATTCAGCAGCAAGCTAAACTGTGTTGGAGAGAGAACAGAGGAGAGCAGAGAGAGAGAAGAGGACAAGCGAGGAGAGGACAAGAGAGGAGAGAGAGGAAAGGGGAGAGAGAGAGAGGAGAGGACAAGAGAGGAGAGGAGAGAGAGGAAAGAGGAGAGAGAGAGGAGAGGACAAGAGAGGAGAGGAGAGAGAGGAAAGAGGAGAGAGAGAGGAGAGGACAAGAGAGGAGAGAGAGGAAAGAGGAGAGAGAGAGGCGAGGACAAGAAAGGAGAGGACAGTGAGGAGAGAGACGAGAGGGGAGGAGAGATAGGAGAGGACAAGAGAGGAGAGAGACAAGAGGAGAGGAGAGAGGAGAGGAAAGAGAGGAGAGAGGGGAGAGGAAAGATTGGAGGGAGAGGACAAGAGAGGACAAGAGAGGACAGCAAGGAGAGGGATGACCTTCCTCCGTCTAACGTTAATCTGGATAATCATTAAGAAATTAGATCTAATAACAGGATCACTACATCACCTCTTACTGTTGATGAGGTGGTGATTCCCTGGAGCGAAAAGAAGATAAAATAACACAATGACACGGCAGGCAGCAGGGCTGTGGTTTAATCTGTCATTGAGCCATCCTCTGCCAGACAGGGAGTTAGGAGATGGCATACATAGGAATAATAATATAAATCACATCTGGGGAATGAAAGGTATCGACAATGTGCATGATATTCAAACAGTAGCAGACATCAAAGGACATTCGCCCAAAGAATTTGAATAATGATTTGCTTCCCAAGAAAGGCACTGGACTTTTCCATCCATTTAACTTCTGGTACTGAAGGTGTTCATCAACCTGACTCTTCAGACAATAAAGGACATCAAACTGACTCCTCAGACATCAAACTGACTCCTCAGACATTAAAGGACATCAGAATGACTCCTCAGACATCAAACTGACTCCTCAGACATCAAACTGACTCCTCAGACATCAAACTGACTCCTCAGACATCAAACTGACTCCTCAGACATCAAACTGACTCCTCAGACATCAAACTGACTCCTCAGACATCAAACTGACTCCTCAGACATTAAAGGACATCAGAATGACTCCTCAGACATCAAACTGACTCCTCAGACATCACACTGACTCCTCAGACATCAAACTGACTCCTCAGACATTAAAGGACATCAGAATGACTCCTCAGACATCAAACTGACTCCTCAGACATCAAACTGACTCCTCGGACATCAAACTGACTCCTCGGACATCAAACTGACTCCTCGGACATTGAACTGACTCCTCAGACATCAAACTGACTCCTCGGACATCAAACTGACTCCTCGGACATCAAACTGACTCCTCGGACATTGAACTGACTCCTCAGACATCAAACTGACTCCTCGGACATCAAACTGACTCCTCGGACATTGAACTGACTCCTCAGACATTAAAGGACATCAGAATGACTCCTCAGACATCAAAATGACTCCTCGGACATTAAAGGACATACACTAAAGAATTTGAATGGTTACTTGCTTCTCAAAACACTTTCCCAGGCGTGTTTTACTCTGAAACACCAAGCATGAGACAATCCCAGACAGACACTATGAATACCTACAGGAAGTGTCTTCTAAAAATACAGAGAACATTAAGTTCATGAGTAAAGTGCAAATGGGATGATGTGCCTAGAATCACCTCAGAGGACTAGAGGGACTTACTCCCAAATGGTGCATTGTTACCATAGGGCTCTAGTTGAGAGAGAGAGAGAGAGAGAGAGAGAAAAATAGAGAGGGAAAGAGAGAGAAAGGGAGAGAGAGAGGAAGAGAGGGAGAGAGTTAGGGGGAGAGAGATAGAGAGGGAAGGGAGAGAGAGAGAGAAAGGGAGAGAGAGAAGGAGAGAGAGGGAAAGAGAGAGAGAGAGAGAGAGAGAGAGAGAGAGAGAGAGAGAAAGGGAGAGAGAGAGAAAGGGAGAGAGAGAAAGGGAGAGAGAGCAGGAACCTGGACTAAACAAAAGAAATCAGAAATAAATACATTGTAATACTACAGGAAACACGGTATAGAGGAGATGAACCCACTAGTTGTCCTCTAGGTTACAGAGAGCTGGTAGTCCCATCCACCAAACTACCAGGTGTGAAACAGGGAAGGGACTCAGGGCTAATTTGGTATAGAGCAGACATAACTCACTCTATTAAATTAATCAAAATAGGAACATTTTACATTTGGCTAGAAATTCTAAAGGAAATTATCTCAACAGAGAAAATGTCCTCCTGTGTGCTGCCTATATCCCCCCACTAGAATCCCCATACTTTAATGAAGACAGCTTCTCCATCCTGGAGGGGAAATCAATCATTTCCAGGCCCAGGGACATGTACTAGTCTGTGGCGACCTAAATGCCAGAACCGAACCAGAACCTGACACCCTCAGCACACAGGGGACAAACACCTGCCTGGAGGTGACAGCATTCCCTCCCACATATGCCCCCTCGACACAACTATGACAACATAACCAACAAAAACGGGTCACAACTCCTACAGCTCTGTCGCACGCTGGGTATGTACATAGTCAATGGTAGGCTTCGAGGGACTCCTACTGTAGGGACACCTATAGTTAATCTCTTGGCAGTAGTACAGTAGACTACTTTATCACTGACCTCAACCCAGAGTCTCTCAGAGCGTTCACAGTCAGCCCACTGACACCCCTATCAGATCACAGCAAAATCACAGTCTACTTGAACAGAGCGATACTCACCCATGAGGCATCAAAGCCAAAGGAACTGAATAATATTAAGAAATGCTATAGATGGAAGGAAAGTAGTGTGGAAACCTAATTTTAAAAACAATTAGGGAACAACAAATTCAATCCCTTTTAGACATCTTCCTGGACAAAACATTTCTCTGTAATAGTGAAGGTATAAACTTGGCAGTTGAAAACCTAAACTGTCATGTCTTATTATGTCTGTTCCTGTCCTTTCTCTTCACTCTGTCTCTCTCTGCTGGTCTTATTAGGTTACCTTCTCTTTCTCTCCTTCTCCAGCTATTCCTCATCTCCCCTAACTAGCTCGTTCACCCTTTCCCCACCTGTTCCCTTTTTCCCTCTGATTAGGTCTCTATTTCTCTCTCTGTTCCTGCTACTTTCGGTGTCAGATTCTCGTTTGTGTTTCTCATGCCAGAAGCAAGCTATCGTCTCGTTTGCTTCCTCCTAGTCCTATCCTGTCGGAGTCTGCCTGGCAGGTGCATCCTGCACTCTACTAACTATCTTTTGTTTGCACCGTGTCCAGTTCATCATATGCTACGTGTGATCAGCTACCACCGTTCCTCTGTGACCCGCACCGACCCAGAGCGACCTGCAGCCTGTCGCCGCTACCCAGCTATTCATCAGAGGGACTTTATGTTTCATTTGTCACCCTCTCTGCGGGTATTCTATTGTGCCATTGACAACGTCGGAAGAGGATCTATGCCATTCCTGTTTTTTCATTAAAAGAACTCTGTTTCTGTTAAACCGCTTTTTGGGTCTTCACTCAAGTACATAACATAAACAGTATAATTGACCTCTCAGCTTCCCTATAAATCTTTGAAATTTCAAGCAGAAATTCTAAGAAAATTAACAACATTGACAATTTTGATGAAGAAATTGAGAAACCTGTCAAACCAAAAACATAGAAACCCATAAAAACTGATTCTATGCCGTCATTATGGTGAATCACTAAAACAATACAGAAATACACTACGGAAAAAGAAGGAACACGTCAGAAATCAGCTCAATGTAACTGAAGAATCCATAGAATCAAACCACTTCTGGGAAAATTGGAAAACACTAAACAAACAACAACACGAAGAGTTATCTATCCAAAACAGAGATGTATGGGTAAACCACTTCTCCAATCTTCTTGGCTCTATAACAAAGAAGAAACAGCAAAAACATATAGCTGATCAAATACAAATCTTAGAATCAACTATTAAAACGACTACCAGAACCCACTGTTTTCTCCAATTACATTGAATGAACTACAGGACAAAATACAAACCCTCCATCCCAAAATGGCATGTGGGGTTGATGGTATCCGAAATGAAATGATAAAATATACAGACCACAAATTCCAATTGGCTAAATTTAAACTCTTTAACATCATCCTTATCTTTGGCATCTTCCCCAATATTTGGAACCAAGGACTGATCACCCCAATCCACAAAAGTGGAGACAAATATGACCCCAATCACTACCGTGGAATATGCGTCAACAGCAACCTTGGGAAAATCCTCTGCATTATCATTAACAGCAGACTCGTACATTTCCTCAGCAAAAACAATGTACTGAGCAAATGTCAAATGGGCTTTTTACCAAATTACCATATGACAGACCACGTATTCACCCTGCACACCCTAATTGACAACCAAACAAACCAAAACAAAGGCAAAGTCTCCTCATGCCTTGTTGATTATAAAAAAGCTTTTGACTATTTTGGCATGAGGGTTTGCTATACAAACTGATGGAAAGTAGTGTTGCAGCTTAAGCCCCACCCTCTTCAATATATATATTGGCAAGGCACTACAACAGTCTGCAGCAGCCGGCCTCATCCTACTAGATTCTGAAGTCAAATGTCTACTGTTTGCAGATGATCTGGTCCTTCTGTCACCAACCAAGGAGGGCCTACAGCAGCACCTAGATCTTCTGCACAGATTCTGTCAGACCTGGGCCCTGACAGACCTGGGCCCTGACAGACCTGGGCCCTGACAGACCTGGGCCCTGACAGACCTGGGCCCTGACAGTAAGTCTCAGTAAGACAAGCATAATGGTGTTCCAAAAAGGTCCAGTCACCAGGACCACACATACAAATTCCATATAGGTACACAAAAACTATACATGCCTTGGCCTAAACATCAGCACCACAGGTAACTTCCACAAAGCTGTGAACGAGCTGAGAGACAAGGCAAGAAGTGCATTATATGCCATCAAATGGAACATAAAATTCAACATACCGATTAGGATCTGGCTAAAAATACTTAAATCAGTTATAGAGCCCATTGTCCGATACCGTTTAACACTCACACACCAGGAATTCACAAAATGGGACAAACACCAAATTGAGACTCTTCATGCAGAATTCTGCCAAAATATCCTCAGTGAGGGACCTGAGCTGTACTGGCAGGGTGGGGGTGGAGGAGGAAGGGACCTGAGCTGTACTGGCAGGGTGGGGGTAGAGTGGGGGAGGAAGGGACCTGAGCGTTACTGGCAGGGTGGGGATGGAGGAGGAAGGGACCTGAGCGTTACTGGCAGGGTGGAGGGAGGAAGGGACCTGAGCTGTACTGGCAGGGTGGAGCGGGGAGGAAGGGACCTGAGCTGTACTGGCAGGGTGGGGGTGGAGTGGGGGAGGAAGGGACCTGAGCTGTACTGGCAGGGTGGAGGTGGAGGGAGGAAGGGACCTGAGCTGTACTGGCAGGGTGGGGGTAGAGGGGGAAGGGACCTGAGCTGTACTGGCAGGGTGGGGGTAGAGGGAGGAAGGGACCTGAGCTGTACTGGCAGGGTGGGGGTGGAGTGGGGGAGGAAGGGACCTGAGCTGTACTGGCAGGGTGGGGGTGGAGTGGGGGAGGAAGGGACCTGAGCTGTACTGGCAGGGTGGAGGTGGAGGGAGGAAGGGACCTGAGCTGTACTGGCAGGGTGGGGGTGGAGGGAGGAAGGGACCTGAGCTGTACTGGCAGGGTGGGGGTGGAGTGGGGGAGGAAGGGACCTGAGCTGTACTGGCAGGGTGGAGCGGGGAGGAAGGGACCTGAGCTGTACTGGCAGGGTGGAGGTGGAGGGGACCTGAGCTGTACTGGCAGGGTGGAGGTGGAGGGGACCTGAGCTGTACTGGCAGGGTGGAGCGGGGGAGGAAGGGACCTGAGCTGTACTGGCAGGGTGGGGGTGGAGGGGGAGGAAGGGACCTGAGCTGTACTGGCAGGGTGGGGGTAGAGGGGGGAAGGGACCTGAGCTGTACTGGCAGGGTGGGGGTAGAGGGGGAAGGGACCTGAGCTGTACTGGCAGGGTGGGGGGTGGAGTGGGGGAGGAAGGGACCTGAGCTGTACTGGCAGGGTGGGGGTGGAGTGGGGGAGGAAGGGACCTGAGCTGTACTGGCAGGGTGGGGGTAGAGGGGGGAGGAAGGGACCTGAGCTGTACTGGCAGGGTGGGGGTAGAGGGGGAAGGGACCTGAGCTGTACTGGCAGGGTGGAGTGGGGGAGGAAGGGACCTGAGCTGTACTGGCAGGGTGGAGCGGGGAGGAAGGGACCTGAGCTGTACTGGCAGGGTGGGGGTGGAGTGGGGGAGGAAGGGACCTGAGCTGTACTGGCAGGGTGGGGGTGGAGGGAGGAAGGGACCTGAGCTGTACTGGCAGGGTGGGGGTGGAGTGGGGGAGGAAGGGACCTGAGCTGTACTGGCAGGGTGGGGGTAGAGTGGGGGAGGAAGGGACCTGAGCTGTACTGGCAGGGTGGAGGTGGAGGGGACCTGAGCTGTACTGGCAGGGTGGAGGTGGAGGGGACCTGAGCTGTACTGGCAGGGTGGAGCGGGGGAGGAAGGGACCTGAGCTGTACTGGCAGGGTGGGGGTGGAGTGGGGGAGGAAGGGACCTGAGCTGTACTGGCAGGGTGGGGGTAGAGGGGGGAGGAAGGGACCTGAGCTGTACTGGCAGGGTGGGGGTAGAGGGGGAAGGGACCTGAGCTGTACTGGCAGGGTGGGGGTGGAGGGAGGAAGGGACCTGAGCTGTACTGGCAGGGTGGGGGTAGAGGGGGAGGAAGGGACCTGAGCTGTACTGGCAGGGTGGGGGTCGAGGGAGGAAGGGACCTGAGCTGTACTGGCAGGGTGGGGGTAGAGGGGGGAAGGGACCTGAGCTGTACTGGCAGGGTGGGGGTGGAGGGAGGAAGGGACCTGAGCTGTACTGGCAGGGTGGGGGTAGAGGGGGAGGAAGGGACCTGAGCTGTACTGGCAGGGTGGGGGTGGAGGGAGGAAGGGACCTGAGCTGTACTGGCAGGGTGGGGGTGGAGGGAGGGAGGAAGGGACCTGAGCTGTACTGGCAGGGTGGGGGTGGAGTGGGGGAGGAAGGGACCTGAGCTGTACTGGCAGGGTGGAGTGGGGGAGGAAGGGACCTGAGCTGTACTGGCAGGGTGGGGGTGGAGGGAGGAAGGGACCTGAGCTGTACTGGCAGGGTGGGGGTAGAGGGGGAAGGGACCTGAGCTGTACTGGCAGGGTGGAGTGGGGGAGGAAGGGACCTGAGCTGTACTGGCAGGGTGGAGTGGGGGAGGAAGGGACCTGAGCTGTACTGGCAGGGTGGAGTGGGGGAGGAAGGGACCTGAGCTGTACTGGCAGGGTGGAGTGGGGGAGGAAGGGACCTGAGCTGTACTGGCAGGGTGGAGTGGGGGAGGAAGGGACCTGAGCTGTACTGGCAGGGTGGGGGTAGAGGGGGAGGAAGGGACCTGAGCTGTACTGGCAGGGTGGGGGTGGGGTGGAGGGGGAAGGGACCTGAGCTGTACTGGCAGGGTGGGGGTGGAGTGGGGGAGGAAGGGACCTGAGCTGTACTGGCAGGGTGGGGGTGGAGTGGGGGAGGAAGGGACCTGAGCTGTACTGGCAGGGTGGGGGTAGAGGGGGAAGGGACCTGAGCTGTACTGGCAGGGTGGGGGTAGAGGGGGAAGGGACCTGAGCTGTACTGGCAGGGTGGGGGTGGAGTGGGGGAGGAAGGGACCTGAGCTGTACTGGCAGGGTGGGGGTGGAGGGGGAAGGGACCTGAGCTGTACTGGCAGGGTGGGGGTGGAGTGGGGGAGGAAGGGACCTGAGCTGTACTGGCAGGGTGGGGGTGGAGTGGGGGAGGAAGGGACCTGAGCTGTACTGGCAGGGTGGGGGTGGAGGGGGAAGGGACCTGAGCTGTACTGGCAGGGTGGGGGTGGAGGGAGGAAGGGACCTGAGCTGTACTGGCAGGGTGGGGGTGGAGGGAGGAAGGGACCTGAGCTGTACTGGCAGGGTGGGGGTAGAGTGGGGGAGGAAGGGACCTGAGCTGTACTGGCAGGGTGGGGGTAGAGGGGGAAGGGACCTGAGCTGTACTGGCAGGGTGGGGGTGGAGGGAGGAAGGGACCTGAGCTGTACTGGCAGGGTGGGGGTAGAGTGGGGGAGGAAGGGACCTGAGCTGTACTGGCAGGGTGGGGGTGGAGTGGGGGAGGAAGGGACCTGAGCTGTACTGGCAGGGTGGGGATGGAGGGGGAGGAAGGGACCGGAGCTGTACTGGCAGGGTGGGGTGGAGGGGGAGGAAGGGACCGGAGCTGTACTGGCAGGGTGGAGCGGGGGAGGAAGGGACCGGAGCTGTACTGGCAGGGTGGGGATGGAGGGAGGAAGGGACCTGAGCTGTACTGGCAGGGTGGGGATGGAGGGAGGAAGGGACCTGAGCTGTACTGGCAGGGTGGGGTGGAGGTGGGAGGAAGGGACCTGTGCTGTACTGGCAGGGTGGGGTGGAGTGGGGGAGGAAGGGACCGGAGCTGTACTGGCAGGGTGGAGCGGGGAGGAAGGGACCGGAGCTGTACTGGCAGGGTGGAGGTCGAGGGAGGAAGGGACCTGATCTGTACTGGCAGGGTGGGGATGGAGGGAGGAAGGGACCTGAGCTGTACTGGCAGGGTGGGGGGTAGAGTGGGGGAGGAAGGGACCTGAGCTGTACTGGCAGGGTGGAGCGGGGGAGGAAGGGACCGGAGCTGTACTGGCAGGGTGGGGATGGAGGGAGGAAGGGACCTGAGCTGTACTGGCAGGGTGGGGATGGAGGGAGGAAGGGACCTGAGCTGTACTGGCAGGGTGGGGTGGAGGTGGGAGGAAGGGACCTGTGCTGTACTGGCAGGGTGGGGTGGAGTGGGGGAGGAAGGGACCGGAGCTGTACTGGCAGGGTGGAGCGGGGGAGGAAGGGACCGGAGCTGTACTGGCAGGGTGGAGGTCGAGGGAGGAAGGGACCTGAGCTGTACTGGCAGGGTGGGGGTAGAGTGGGGGAGGAAGGGACCTGAGCTGTACTGGCAGGGTGGGGTGGAGGTGGGAGGAAGGGACCTGTGCTGTACTGGCAGGGTGGGGTGGAGTGGGGGAGGAAGGGACCGGAGCTGTACTGGCAGGGTGGGGATGGAGGGAGGAAGGGACCTGAGCTGTACTGGCAGGGTGGGGATGGAGGGAGGAAGGGACCGGAGCTGTACTGGCAGGGTGGAGGTCGAGGGAGGAAGGGACCTGAGCTGTACTGGCAGGGTGGGGATGGAGGGAGGAAGGGACCTGAGCTGTACTGGCAGGGTGGGGATGGAGGGAGGAAGGGACCTGAGCTGTACTGGCAGGGTGGGGGTAGAGTGGGGGAGGAAGGGACCTGAGCTGTACTGGCAGGGTGGGGGTAGAGGGGGAAGGGACCTGAGCTGTACTGGCAGGGTGGGGGTGGAGGGGAGGAAGGGACCTGAGCTGTACTGGCAGGGTGGGGGTAGAGTGGGGGAGGAAGGGACCTGAGCTGTACTGGCAGGGTGGGGGTGGAGGGAGGAAGGGACCTGAGCTGTACTGGCAGGGTGGGGGTAGAGTGGGGGAGGAAGGGACCTGAGCTGTACTGGCAGGGTGGGGGTAGAGTGGGGGAGGAAGGGACCTGAGCTGTACTGGCAGGGTGGAGCGGGGGAGGAAGGGACCGGAGCTGTACTGGCAGGGTGGGGATGGAGGGAGGAAGGGACCTGAGCTGTACTGGCAGGGTGGGGATGGAGGGAGGAAGGGACCTGAGCTGTACTGGCAGGGTGGGGTGGAGGTGGGAGGAAGGGACCTGTGCTGTACTGGCAGGGTGGGGTGGAGTGGGGGAGGAAGGGACCGGAGCTGTACTGGCAGGGTGGAGCGGGGGAGGAAGGGACCGGAGCTGTACTGGCAGGGTGGAGGTCGAGGGAGGAAGGGACCTGAGCTGTACTGGCAGGGTGGGGGTAGAGTGGGGGAGGAAGGGACCTGTGCTGTACTGGCAGGGTGGAGCGGGGGAGGAAGGGACCTGAGCTGTACTGGCAGGGTGGGGTGGAGTGGGGGAGGAAGGGACCGGAGCTGTACTGGCAGGGTGGGGTGGAGGGGGAGGAAGGGACCGGAGCTGTACTGGCAGGGTGGAGCGGGGAGGAAGGGACCGGAGCTGTACTGGCAGGGTGGAGGTCGAGGAGGAAGGGACCTGAGCTGTACTGGCAGGGTGGGGATGGAGGGAGGAAGGGACCTGAGCTGTACTGGCAGGGTGGGGGTAGAGTGGGGGAGGAAGGGACCTGAGCTGTACTGGCAGGGTGGAGCGGGGGAGGAAGGGACCTGAGCTGTACTGGCAGGGTGGGGGGTGGAGGGAGGAAGGGACCTGAGCTGTACTGGCAGGGTGGGGGTAGAGTGGGGGAGGAAGGGACCTGAGCTGTACTGGCAGGGTGGGGATGGAGGGAGGAAGGGACCTGAGCTGTACTGGCAGGGTGGGGGTGGAGTGGGGGAGGAAGGGATGGGGAGGAGAACTGCTGGGGATAGAGTCATGTGCTGCTGCAGGAATGAGAGCTCTGCTGCCATGTCTGCTGACAAACACCAAATAATGCACAGCAGAATTAGGCCGATACCCGCTAATATTATGAACCCATTCCTCCCCAACCCAGTTGGAATGAACCCATTCCTCCCCAACCCAGTTGGAATGGTGTTTATTATGAACCCATTCCTCCCCAACCCAGTTGGAATGGTGTTTATTATGAACCCATTCCTCCCCAACCCAGTTGGAATGGTGTTTATTATGAACCCATTCCTCCCCAACCCAGTTGGAATGGTGTTTATAATGAACCCATTCCTCCCCAACCCAGTTGGAATGGTGTTTATTATGAACCCATTCCTCCCCAACCCAGTTGGAATGGTGTTTATTATGAACCCATTCCTCCCCAACCCAGTTGGAATGGTGTTTATAATGAACCCATTCCTCCCAAACCCAGTTGGAATGGTGTTTATAATGAACCCATTCCTCCCCAACCCAGTTGGAATGAACCCATTCCTCCCCAACCCAGTTGGAATGGTGTTTATTATGAACCCATTCCTCCCCAACCCAGTTGGAATGGTGTTTATAATGAACCCATTCGTCCCCAACCCAGTTGGAATGGTGTTTATTATGAACCCATTCCTCCCCAACCCAGTTGGAATGGTGTTTATTATTCATAATTGTTAACCTATGGTTCAACCCACTCAACAGCTCTGGGATGTTCAGATAAGGCAGCGAGTGCCTCCCGAGGTTTTCCATTATCTGGAGCTGACTGCTAAAATGGTGATAGATGAAGGTGTGACTTCAGAAGTAATCTTGATATAGGGTGTGTCTGGAGGGCGCTAGTGGGTTGGAATAAACTTTAGAACCTGCCTTGTCTTGGAGGAGATTCATTCTATAACCAATGACGTCATATTTTGTATATATACTGTTGTTCGTGGTTCAATGGGCTCTCTGAGAATAAGTACTATTATCTAATTTTGATAAGACTGGTCTCTGTCTGTTTTGTGCAAATAAGAATCTTACAAATTCCTATAAATAGACTGATTGATTTTAATTAAAGTATAGGAATTATGAACTTCCGATGACAGGAATGTCAGTGTTCTGCCATGGCCAGCGAAGAGCCCTGAGCACCGATCATGTGCAGGTGTTGTTACACGTGGTCTGCCACTGCGAGGACGATCAGCAGTCCGTCCTGTCTCCCTGTCATGCTGTCTTAGGCATCTCACAGTACGGACATTGCAATTTATTGTCCTGGCCACATCTGCAGTCCTCGTGCCTCCTTGCAGCATGCCTAAGGCACGTTCACACAGATGAGCGGGGACCCTGGGTATCATTTTTTGTTTTGTTTTTCAGAGTCAGTAGAAAGGCCTCTTTATTGTCCTAAGTTTTCATAACTGTGACCTTAATTGCCTACCGTCCGTAAGCTGTTAGCGTCTAAACGAGGGTTCCACAGGTGCATGTTCGTTAATTGTTTATGGTTCATTGAACAAGCATGGGAAACAGTGTTTAATTAAACCCTTTACAATGAATATCTGTGAAGTTATTTGTATTTTTACTAATTATCTTTGAAAGACGGAGTCCTGAAAAAAGGGATGTTTATTTTTTTGCTGAGTTAATATAATCAAACTCTGTATTTAACAAGTTTACAAAGGTCTTAGTCTTGTCCTCACACTACGTTTTTAATTGAACTTTTTCACCCCAGATGCTTTATCTTAACAACATAGATCTGCAGAACCTCCTCCGGCCAAAAAAGAAAGCTAAGTAACATGATGGCTTCTCATTGCAGTCGCTGTCCTCTGACTATACAGGAGAACTTTTGCCTTATGGTGATATTACAGCCGAGTTGCAAGCTCAGCTTCAGACGTAATCGTTAGTTAATGTAAATGTAGGAAAGGATGATACAGAGTCTGTGACACCAGTCAATGAACAGTTGAAGTTGGAGGTTTACATACACTTAGACTGGAGTCATTAAAACTCGTTATTCAACCACTCCACAAGTTGCTTGTTAACAAGGAATGACGGACTCCATCCAAGATGGATCTTATCTATCAACATAGACAGGGCTCTAACTCCTCTAGCTCAACAATGAGATAGGATGCAGGCCAGGCAGCAGGCTGTTAGCCAGCCTGCCAACTTAGTGGAGTCTGCCACTAGCACAGTCAGTGTAGTCAGCTCAGCTATCCCCATTGAGACCGTGTCTGTGCCTCGATCTAGGTCGGGCAAAACTAAACATGGCGGTGTTTGTTTTAGCGATCTCACTGGAACAAAGGCCTCCTCCATTCCTGTCATTGTTGAAAGAGATTGTCTCACATCTTAAAATAGGGATATTTACTGTTAGATCCCTCACTTCCAAGGCAGTTATAGGCAATGACTTAATCACTAATCATAACCTTGATGTGATTGGCCTGACTGATACATGGCTTAAGCCTGATGAATGTACTGTGTTAAATGAGGCCTCTCCTCCTGGTCAAGCTAGTGACCATATCCCCCGCGCATCCTGCAAAGGTATTGCTAACATTTACCACAGCAGAAAATAAAGACTGCTTTTGATCTTTTGAGCTTCAAGTCGTGATGCAGCCTCATGGGCCGTATACATTGTTCTTCAATGACTGAATTCCTTTCGGACCTTGTTGTGAGGGCAGACAATATTCACATTTTTGGTGACTTCAATATTCACATGGAAAAGTCCACAGACCCACTCCAAAAGGCATTTTGGAGCCATCCTCGACTCAGTGGGTTTTGTCCAACATGTCTCCAGACCTACTCACTGCCACAGTCATGCTCTGGACCTAGTTTTGTCCTGTAGAATAAATATTGTGGATCTAAATGTTTTTCCTCATAATCCTGGACTATCGGACCACCACCATTTTATTACGTTTGCAATCGTAACAAATAATCTGCTCAGACCACAACCAAGGATTATCAAAAGACACGCTATAAATTATCGAAGAACACAAAGATTCCCTTCCAGACTCCCTCCACCTACCCAAGGACGTCGGAGAACAAAAATTGGTTAACCACCCAACTGAGGAACTAAATATAAAATCCCTGCACACACACTTATCTCTGAAAAACCCATCCACCTTCATCCTCCTCCTTTTAGGTTCACACAAACCCAGATTCAAACCCAGAACATCGATGAAGTCTTTTATAATAACTATTGAAAACATAACCGCACCTGCAGACATGAAGCATCTATCAAAACATAATGGTTCCACCAAAATACACAAAAATAAGATTAGAGTAAAGTCCTGTAGGATGTTGGGAGAACCAGGTCAGTATTAGAGTAAAGTCCTGTAGGAGAACCAGGTCAGTATTAGGGTAAAGGTCTGTAGGAGAACCAGGTCAGTATTAGGGTAAAGTCCTGTAGGAGAACCAGGTCAGTATTAGGGTAAAGTCCTGTAGGAGAACCAGGTCAGTATTAGGGTAAAGTCCTGTAGGAGAACCAGGTCAGTATTAGGGTAGACTCCTGTAGGAGAACCAGGTCAGTATTAGGGTAAAGTCCTGTAGGAGAACCAGGTCAGTATTAGGGTAAAGTCCTGTAGGAGAACCAGGTCAGTATTAGGGTAAAGTCCTGTAGGAGAACCAGGTCAGTATTAGGGTAAAGTCCTGTAGGAGAACCAGGTCAGTATTAGGGTAAAGTCCTGTAGGAGAACCAGGTCAGTATTAGGGTAAAGTCCTGTAGGAGAACCAGGTCAGTATTAGGGTAAAGTCCTGTGGGGTGCTGTGAGAACCAGGTCAGTATTAGGGTAAAGTCCGGTAGGAGAACCAGGTCAGTATTAGGGTAAAGTCCGGTAGGAGAACCAGGTCAGTATTAGGGTAAAGTCCTGTAGGAGAACCAGGTCAGTATTAGGGTAAAGTCCTGTAGGAGAACCAGGTCAGTATTAGGGTAAAGTCCTGTAGGAGAACCAGGTCAGTATTAGGGTAAAGTCCTGTAGGAGAACCAGGTCAGTATTAGGGTAAAGTCCTGTAGGAGAACCAGGTCAGTATTAGGGTAAAGTCCTGTAGGAGAACCAGGTCAGTATTAAGGTAAAGTCCTGTAGGAGAACCACGTCAGTATTAGGGTAAAGTCCTGTAGGGTGCTGGGAGAACCAGGTCAGTATTAGGGTAAAGTCCTGTAGGAGAACCAGGTCAGTATTAGGGTAAAGTCCTGTAGGAGGACCAGGTCAGTATTAGGGTAAAGTCCTGTAGGAGAACCAGGTCAGTATTAGGGTAAAGTCCTGTAGGAGAACCACGTCAGTATTAGGTTAAAGTCCTGTAGGAGAACCAGGTCAGTATTAGGGTAAAGTCCTGTAGGAGAACCAGGTCAGTATTAGGGTAAAGTCCTGTAGGATGTTGTGAGAACCAGGCCAGTATTAGGGTAAAGTCCTGTAGGAGAACCAGGTCAGTATTAGGGTAAAGTCCTGTAGGAGGACCAGGCCAGTATTAGGGTAAAGTCCTGTAGGAGAACCAGGTCAGTATTAGGGTAAAGTCCTGTAGGAGAACCAGGTCAGTATTGGTAATCATGGGACAGTCACTGTTGTAGTGGTAATCATCGGACAGTCACTGTTGTAGTGGTAATCATCGGACAGTCACTGTTGTAGTGGTAATCATGGGACAGTCACTGTTGTAGTGGTAATCATGGGACAGTCACTGTTGTATTGGTAATCATGGGACAGTCACTGTTGTAGTGGTAATCATGGGACAGTCACTGTTGTAGTGGTAATCATGGGACAGTCACTGTTGTAGTGGTAATCATGGGACAGTCACTGTTGTAGTGGTAATCATGGGACAGTCACTGTTGTAGTGGTAATCATGGGACAGTCACTGTTGTAGTGGTAATCATGGGACAGTCACTGTTGTAGTGGTAATCATGGGACAGTCACTGTTGTAGTGGTAATCATGGGAAAGTCACTGTTGTAGTGGTAATCATGGGACAGTCACTGTTGTAGTGGTAATCATGGGACAGTCACTGTTGTAGTGGTAATCATCGGACAGTCACTGTTGTAGTGGTAATCATGGGACAGTCACTGTTGTAGTGGTAATCATCGGACAGTCACTGTTGTAGTGGTAATCATGGGACAGTCACTGTTGTAGTGGTAATCATGGGACAGTCACTGTTGTAGTGGTAATCATGGGACAGTCACTGTTGTATTGGTAATCATGGGACAGTCACTGTTGTAGTGGTAATCATGGGACAGTCACTGTTGTAGTGGTAATCATGGGACAGTCACTGTTGTAGTGGTAATCATGGGACAGTCACTGTTGTAGTGGTAATCATGGGACAGTCACTGTTGTAGTGGTAATCATGGGACAGTCACTGTTGTAGTGGTAATCATGGGACAGTCACTGTTGTAGTGGTAATCATGGGACAGTCACTGTTGTAGTGGTAATCATGGGACAGTCACTGTTGTAGTGGTAATCATGGGAAAGTCACTGTTGTAGTGGTAATCATGGGACAGTCACTGTTATAGTGGTAATCATTGGACAGTCACTGTTGTAGTGGTAATCATGGGACAGTCACTGTTGTAGTGATAATCATGGGACAGTCACTGTTGTAGTGATAATCATGGGACAGTCACTGTTATAGTGGTAATCATTGGACAGTCACTGTTGTAGTGGTAATCATGGGACAGTCACTGTTGTAGTGATAATCATGGGACAGTCACTGTTGTAGTGGTAATCATGGGACAGTCACTGTTATAGTGGTAATCATTGGACAGTCACTGTTGTAGTGGTAATCATGGGACAGTCACTGTTGTAGTGGTAATCACGGGACAGTCACTGTTGTAGTGGTAATCAGGACACAGTCACTGTTGTAGTGGTAATCATGGGACAGTCACTGTTATAGTGGTAATCATTGGACAGTCACTGTTGTATTGGGGCGGCAGGGTAGCCTAGTGGTTAGAGCGTTGGACTAGTAACCGGAAGGTTTCAAGTTTCAAGTTCAAACCCCCAAATCTGTTGTTCTGCCCCTGAACATGCAGTTAACCCACTGTTCCTAGGCTGTCATTGTAAATAAGAATTTGTTCTTAACTGACTTGCCTAGTTAAATAAAGGTAAAATTTAAAAAAAAATGGTAATCATGGGACAGTCAATGTTACATCTATCCTGGACAGAGGTTGGACAACTGTAATGAAACCAGCTGCTTTCCCTTCAGTCTAATCACAACTGGAATGAAACCAGCTGCTTTCCCTTCAGTCTAATCACAACTGGAATGAAACCAGCTGCTTTCCCTTCAGTCTAATCACAACTGGAATGAAACCAGCTGCTTTCCCTTCAGTCTAATCACAACTGGAATGAAACCAGCTGATTTCTCCTCAGTCTAATCACAACTGGAATGAAACCAGCTGATTTCTCCTCAGTCTAATCACAACTGGAATGAAACCAGCTGATTCCCTTCAACTACCTTTGACCTGGGCCTGGTTTCCCCATAGCGATGGAACAACCTTTGACCTGGGCCTGGTTTCCCCATAGCGATGGAACAACCTTTGACCTGGGCCTGGTTTCCCCATAGCGATGGAACAACCTTTGACCTGGGCCTGGTTTCCCCATAGCGATGGAACAACCTTTGACCTGGGCCTGGTTTCCCCATAGCGATGGAACAACCTTTGACCCGGGCCTGGTTTCCCCATAGCGATGGAACAACCTTTGACCCGGGCCTGGTTTCCCCATAGAGATGGAACAACCTTTGACCTGGGCCTGGTTTCCCCATAGCGATGGAACAACCTTTGACCTGGGCCTGGTTTCCCCATAGCGATGGACCAACCTTTGACCTGGGCCTGGTTTCCCCATAGCGATGGAACAACCTTTGACCTGGGCCTGGTTTCCCCATAGCGATGGAACAACCTTTGACCTGGGCCTGGTTTCCCCATAGAGATGGAACAACCTTTGACCCGGGCCTGGTTTCCCCATAGCGATGGAACAACCTTTGACCTGGGCCTGGTTTCCCCATAGAGATGGAACAACCTTTGACCTGGGCCTGGTTTCCCCATAGCGATGGAACAACCTTTGACCTGGGCCTGGTTTCCCCATAGCGATGGACCAACCTTTGACCTGGGCCTGGTTTCCCCATAGCGATGGAACAACCTTTGACCTGGGCCTGGTTTCCCCATAGAGATGGAACAACCTTTGACCTGGGCCTGGTTTCCCCATAGAGATGGAACAACCTTTGACCTGGGCCTGGTTTCCCCATAGCGATGGAACAACCTTTGACCTGGGCCTGGTTTCCCCATAGAGATGGAACAACCCTTGACCTGGGCCTGGTTTCCCCATAGCGATGGAACAACCTTTGACCTGGGCCTGGTTTCCCCATAGAGATGGAACAACCTTTGACCTGGGCCTGGTTTCCCCATAGCGATTGAACAACCTTTGACCTGGGCCTGGTTTCCCCATAGAGATGGAACAACCTTTGACCTGGGCCTGGTTTCCCCATAGCGATGGAACAACCTTTGACCTGGGCCTGGTTTCCCCATAGCGATGGAACAACCTTTGACCTGGGCCTGGTTTCCCCATAGCGATGGAACAACCTTTGACCTGGGCCTGGTTTCCCCATAGAGATGGAACAACCCTTGACCTGGGCCTGGTTTCCCCATAGCGATGGAACAACCTTTGATCTGGGCCTGGTTTCCCTATAGCGATGGAACAACCTTTGACCTGAGCCTGGTTTCCCCATAGAGATGGAACAACCTTTGACCTGGGCCTGGTTTCCCCATAGCGATGGAACAACCTTTGACCTGGACCTGGTTTCCCCATAGAGATGGAACTACCTTTGACCTGGGCCTGATTTCCCCATAGCGATGGGACAACCGTTGACCTGGGCCTGGTTTTCCCATAGAGATGGAACAACCTTTGACCTGGGCCTGGTTTCCCCATAGCGATGGAACAACCTTTGACCTGGGCCTGGTTTCCCCATAGCGATGGAACAACCTTTGACCTGGGCCTGGTTTCCCCGTAGAGATGGAACAACCTTTGACCTGGTCCTGGTTTCCCCATAGCGATGGAACAACCTTTGACCTGGGCCTGATTTCCCCATAGCGATGGAACAACCTTTGACCTGGGCCTGGTTTCCCCATAGCGATGGAACAACCTTTGACCTGGGCCTGGTTTCCCCATAGCGATGGAACAACCTTTGACCTGGGCCTGGTTTCCCCATAGCGATGGAACAACCTTTGACCTGGTCCTGGTTTCCCCATAGCGATGGAACAACCTTTGACCTGGGCCTGGTTTCCCCATAGCGATGGAACAACCTTTGACCTGGGCCTGGTTTCCCCATAGCGATGGAACTTAGGAGTGTTTTAACATCTTTCCTACAACAGCCAAAGACGTAACATGCTTTTCCCAAAACACCACGCAGACAGAACGGTCACTAAGTGCGTCGTTAGATCATAGTGTCGATACTGACGGGATCGAAGGAAAGGGCTGTTCTCGGATCAGCTTTACTCCATTCCAATCTTACCTTAACATTACAATTATTCCACAATACTGATGCCGGATCAGCTCCAACAGAGATTATCACCTAAATATATTGAGGCGGCTTATTCTAATGCCTACCGTATAATAATGCACTCAATCACAGATTTATTTGGCACGTCATCATGAAACACTGTATATCGAGGTGTAAACTACAAATAGATGATTTGTTCAACATTATATTTATTTCAATATGATTTAAATATATCTGTATTTTTTTTATTTTTATGCAGTCATCTGGGTTTTCATTTGAAGCACATATTTATCCTCGGTTTGTTCAATTGTAAAGACGTTGGGCAACTTTGTATTCAGAGTGAACTTCGTTCCCAAGTTATCGGTGGTCACAGAGACAGATAAACAGCGTCATTGCTTCTACACCTGCATTGCTTGCTGTTCGCTTGCTGTTTGCTGTTTTAGGCTGGGTTTCTGTACAGCACTTAAATTTTTTTTTAAATAAACCTTTTCTCCCCAATTTCATAGTATCCAATTATTAGTAGTTACTATTTTGTCTCATACGGGCTCGGGAGAGACGACAGTTGAAAGCCATGCATCCTACAAAACACAACCCAACCAAGCTGCTTCTTATTAACACAGCACACATCCAACCTGAAGGAAACACTGTGCACCTGGCGACCTTGGTAGGGATATCACTACCCCGGCCGGTTGCAACAGAGCCTGGGCGCGAACCCAGGGTCTCTGGTGGCACAGCTAGCGCTGCGATGCAGTGCCCTAGACCACTGTGCCACCTGGCGACCTTGGTAGGGATATCCCTACCCCGGCCGGTTGCAACAGAGCCTGGGCGCAAACCCAGGGTCTCTGGTGGCACAGCTAGCGCTGCGATGCAGTGCCCTAGACCACTGTGCCACCTGGCGACCTTGGTAGGGATATCACTACCCCGGCCGGTTGCAACAGAGCCTGGGCGCGAACCCAGGGTCTCTGGTGGCACAGCTAGCGCTGCGATGCAGTGCCCTAGACCACTGTGCCACCTGGCGACCTTGGTGGGGATATCCCTACCCCGGCCGGTTGCAACAGAGCCTGGGCGCAAACCCAGGGTCTCTGGTGGCACAGCTAGCGCTGCGATGCAGTGCCCTAGACCACTGTGCCACCTGGGAGGCCCTCTGTACAGCACTTTGAGATATCAGCTAATGTAAGAAGGGCTTTATAAATACATTTGGTTTGATTCTATGTTTAGCAGATCTCTTCTGTGTATAAAGTGATGCGGAAGGTCAGAAAAGCATCTGGCGCAATTAGCTGTTCTACGAGTGGTCTGAGTCAGTCACTAAATAAAAAGCCTTTAACTTCACTAACGACGGTTTCTGGGAAACAGCTCAGAGATTTAACGATGCTCCTATGAAGGTTCTAACAATGAACTTAGCCTTGAGATGCTTCTGGGAACCTGGGCCCAGACCTGGGCCCTGGTCAAAAGTAGTGCACTATGTAGGGAACAGACATTTGAGATGTATCTATGTCAACACCAAACCAAGAGGAATTCTGAGTCTACTTCAACACCAAACCAAGGGGCATTCAGAGTCTACTTCAACACCAAACCAAGGGCCATTCTGAGTCTACTTCAACACAAAACCAAGGGGCAAAGATGAAGATGAAAAAAAGATGAAGATGAACAAAGACGAAATGAAGATATACAAAACCTAAACCCTTTTCCAGTCCCTTTTGAACCCTGCACCCTGGGACTTTAGATGAAACTACTGAGTCGAGCACGCCAAACCCCTGATTCTATGGTATCCAAAACCCAAGACATGACCATCCATAGAAGGCGGGTATCTATGAGTTATCATTCCATTATGGAGGGAGCACCAACACCCACCACCTGAACAATTTGGGTCGGGACTGAGGAGAAGTATCAGAACCCATTAGGTGATTTACATTAGATGCCTTTCTTACCTTTCTGTAGGCCAGCATGTTGGGGGATTCATCAGCCACTCCATTGCTGCTCTGACTAGAACTGTTTGTCTGCGCCATGACTTAACGTGATCTCCTGGCAGTGTGAAGGGCTCCTGAAAGACAGATGGGAAAGAGCAGATTTTATATTTTATTTCTCCCTTATTTAACTAGGTAGGTCAGTTGAGAACAAGTTCTCATTTACACCTGCGACCTGGACAAGATAAAGTAAAGCAGTGAGACACAAACAACAACACAGAGTTACACATGTAATAAACAAACGTACAGTCAATAACACAATAGACAAGTCTATTTACAGTGTGTGCAAATGAGGTTAGATCAGGGAGGTAAGGCAATAAATAGGCCATAGTGGCGAAGTAATTACAATTTAGCAATTAAACACTGGAGTGATAGATGTTCAGAAGATGAATGTACAAGTAGAGATACTGGGGTGCAAAGGAGCAAGATAAATAAATAAATACAGTATGGGGATGAGGTAGATAGATGGGCTGTATACAGATGGGCTGTGTACAGGTGCAGTGATATGTGAGCTTCTCTGACAGCTAGTGCTTAAAGTTAGTGAGGGAGATATGAGTCTCCAGCTTCAGTGATTTTGCAATTTGTTCCAGTCATTGGCAGCAGAGAACTGGAAGGAAAGGCGGCCAAAGTAGGAATTGGCTTTAGGGGTGACCAGTGAAATATACCTGCTGGAACGCGTGCTACGGGTGGGTGTTGTTTTGGTGAAAAGTGAGCTGAGATAAGGCGGGGCTTTACCTAGCAATGACTATTAGATGACCTGGAGCCAGTGGGTTTGGCAAGTATGAAGCGAGGCCAGCCAACGGGAGCATACAGGTCACGGTGGTGGGTAGTAAATTGGGCTTTGGTGACAAAATGTATAGTACTGGGATAGACTGCATCTAATTTGCTGAGTAGAGTGTTGAAGGCTATTTTGTAAATGACAAAAAATCAAGTCGAGGATCGGTAGGATGGTCAGTTTTACAAGGGTATGTTTAGCAGCATGAGTGAAGGATGCTTTGTTGTGAAATAGGAAGCTGATTCTAGATTTAATTTTGGATTGGAGATTTTTATTTTTTTATTTCCTTTATTTTACTAGGCAAGTCAGTTTAAGAACAAATGCTTATTTTCAATGACAGCCTAGGAACAGTGGGTCAACTGCCTGTTCAGGGGCAGAACAACAGATTTGTATCTTGTCAGCTCAGGGATTTGAACCTTTCGGTTACTAGTCCAACGCTCTAACCACTAGGCTACCCTGCCACCCCATGCTTAATGTGAGTCTGGAAGGAGAGTTTACAGTCTAACCAGACACCTAGGTATTTGTAGTTGTCCACATATTCTAAGTCAGAACCGTCCAGAGTAGTGATGCTGGACAGGCGGGTAGGTGCAGGCAGCGATCGGTTGAAGAGCATGCATTTAGTTTTACTTGCATTTAAGAGCAGTTGGAGGCCATGGAAGGAGAGTTGTATGGCATTGAAGCTCGTCTGGAGGTTAGTTAACACAGTGTCCAAAGAAGGGCCAGAAGTATACAGAGTGGTGTCGTCTGCATAGAGGTGGATCAGAGAATCACCAGAGATAAATATCAGTTTACTGGTCTTCAGTGTGTTTTGATCAGCTGGACTACAGAACCTCTGTTATCGCCTTGTTAGTGTGTTCTCCAGCTAACAACGATTCTTGACTCTTATTGGATGCTGTTCATGGACTGTAATTATGTTAACTACTGCAGATAGAAGAGTTATTGGGTGGCTGTTTCATTGTAGGATTACAATTTAGGTATTCTGTTTTTAGAAATATCTAGTTTTAAAATAAAAACATGTAAAATCCTGAACCTTTCAGCGAAAAACTTAGCTTTAGTGTAGATAACCCTCACAATACTTACTTTTTTTTCTCAAAATGAGCAATCAACTAATTTTACATAGATGTTCTAGAACCGTCAACGAAGAAGGTGACACATTATTTTTCAAATATGTTAAATGGCCGTATCCTCGTCTAGTCGGTTTTAAAAACGGACACTTTTAGTGTATCAACACGCGCAGTGTAGCAAACAACCCACAACGTATTCAGTCAAATGTTTTTCGCTTTACAAAATAAATAATGGCTAAAAAGCCAGTAAAGTATTAGGAGCTATAATCGGTTCCAGGACCTGGGACAGCTTCTATAGCTGAAGTGAGGCGCGCAATGCAACTGGTACAGCTGTCCTATCTAGATATGTTGTCCCGGTACGTTCCCCGCTGGAGAAAACAAATACGTGTTACTAGCTAAACCACGAGAGATATTGGAGGTGTATCCTACCCGACCACAGCCCGTGAGGAAGACTCTGTGTTCCGATAGAGACCCTCAGATCAGGTTGTCAGTCGAAGGCATGTGATGATAATTCATTTGGAAATTATGGAAATGTGGCGTTATTTCTATCGATGCTTGCAGTCAGATTGTGGCACTCTCTCTACCAGTCCTCTCCTCTTTACTCTTCTCTTCTCTCTACACCACGAACGGGGCTTGATGTCAGACACAGATTATCTATTATATTGGTCAGATAATCAAGTGGCCGCTCTAACAACGGAAAATAAGTGTCTTCAAAAATGGAAGGCAGTCCGGAGGCGGCAAGATCAGGTGGGACCATTCTAGCCAATGACAAGGGCAGATACGCCTGTCAAACAACAGGCACGGTTTCCAATAGTTGACAAAGCCACAAAGTCAAAATGTCTTATCACAAATTAATTTCGCTTTTTGGTCTTCATTTAAGGTTAGCCATAAGGTTAACAGTGTGGTTAGGGTTACGTTTAAAATCCAATTTTAAGAAGATAAATTGTATACATGGGCGGTTCTATTACTTTGTGACTGTGATAACTAGTGACGTCAAGGCACAACTCCGATATAAATTGTTTTTTTCTCAAAGTTTCCCGGATGTCTCGTGTCCTACTTATATCAGTACACTCGTAATAACCTCATCATTACGAAACGTCCATTTGATTAAATAAGCCATACGGAGCAAATGCATGTTTTTTAAACCAAATGTTACAACATCTCATAGACCTCCATATAAAAAAATCCTCACCGGTAAGCGAAAAAAACGGGGGAAAATGACACCTGCTGGAAAATATATTTTTGGTTGCCCAGATATCCCTCTCGCTTCACCATCCTCTCTGTTGCAGACGGGTGCTGGGCTATCGGGAGCGCTCTCACAACTAGCACGTGGACGCGCATCGACTCCTTGGCCAATCACGTGTCAGGAATCTCGAGCGCCTTGGCAACTTTACGGTTAAAAGCCATCGACCTCCATCCTCCCTCTCCTCCCTACACAACCTGCCTTCCTGCCATAAATCTCAAAGAACAAATTAATGTAGCAGTCTAATAATACTGACTCTACAATAAACAATAGACAAGGTTTACTGTAGGATATACTGTAGGATATACTGTAGGATATACTGTAGGGTATACTGTAGGATATACTGTAGGGTATACTGTAGGATATACTGTAGGTTATACTGTAGGATATACTGTAGGATATACTGTGTTATACTGTAGGATATACTGTGTTATACTGTAGGTTATACTGTAGGGTATACTGTGTTATACTGTAGGATATACTGTAGGTTATACTGTAGGGTATACTGTAGGTTATACTGTAGGATATACTGTGTTATACTGTAGGATATACTGTAGGTTATACTGTGTTATACTGTAGGATATACTGTAGGTTATACTGTAGGTTATACTGTAGGGTATACTGTGTTATACTGTAGGATATACTGTAGGATATACTGTAGGATATACTGTAAGATATACTGTAGGGTATACTGTAGGGTATACTGTAGGATATACTGTGTTATACTGTAGGATATACTGTAGGATATACTTTGTTATACTGTAGGATATACTGTGTTATACTGTAGGATATACTGTGTTATACTGTAGGATATACTGTAGGATATACTGTGTTATACTGTAGGATATACTGTGTTATACTGTAGGATATACTGTAGGATATACTGTAGGATATACTGTAGGATATACTGTAGGATATACTGTAGGGTATACTGTAGGGTATACTGTGTTATACTGTAGGATATACTGTAGGATATACTGTAGGATATACTGTGTTATACTGTAGGATATACTGTGTTATACTGTAGGATATACTGTGTTATACTGTAGGATATACTGTAGGATATACTGTAGGATATACTGTAGGATATACTGTGTTATACTGTAGGATATACTGTGTTATACTGTAGGATATACTGTAGGATATACTGTAGGATATACTGTAGGATATACTGTAGGATATACTGTGTTATACTGTAGGATATACTGTAGGATATACTGTAGAATATACTGTAGGATATACTGTGTTATACTGTAGGATATACTGTAGGATATACTGTAGGATATACTGTAGGATATACTGTAGGGTATACTGTGTTATACTGGAAATGTATCAATATAATTTCCATTTTTAGTTTAATTTTTAGATATTGAAAAGCATTTCGTGACCTAACACTCGAGCTTGACTATTTTCCCTCTTACTAGCTCTGACCTTGCTGATAGCTACTTCACTGAGGAAAAAGAATGAACTTACTACGAGTGTGATATGTGGTTGTCCCACCTAGCTATCTGAATATACTAACTACTGTGATATGTGGTTGTCTCACCTAGCTATCTGAATATACTAACTACTGTGATATGTGGTTGTCCCACCTAGCTATCTGAATATACTAACTACTGTGATATGTGGTTGTCTCACCTAGCTATCTGAATATACTAACTACTGTAATATGTGGTTGTCTCACCTAGCTATCTTAATATACTAACTACTGTGATATGTGGTTGTCTCACCTAGCTATCTGAATATACTAACTACTGTGATATGTGGTTGTCCCACCTAGCTATCTGAATATGAATATACTAACTACTGTGATATGTGGTTGTCTCACCTAGCTATCTGAATATACTAACTACTGTGATATGTGGTTGTCTCACCTAGCTATCTGAATATACTAACTACTGTGATATGTGGTTGTCTCACCTAGCTATCTGAATATACTAACTACTGTGATATGTGGTTGTCTCACCTAGCTATCTGAATATACTAACTACTGTGATATGTGGTTGTCCCACCTAGCTATCTGAATTTACTAACTACTGTGATATGTGGTTGTCCCACCTAGCTATCTGAATATACTAACTACTGTGATATGTGGTTGTCCCTCCTCGCTATCTGAATATACTAACTACTGTGATATGTGGTTGTCCCACCTAGCTATCTGAATATAATAACTACTGTGATATGTGGTTGTCCCACCTAGCTATCTGAATATATTAACTACTGTGATATGTGGTTGTCTCACCTAGCTATCTGAATATACTAACTACTGTAATATGTGGTTGTCTCACCTAGCATTCTGAAGATGAATATACTAGCTACTGTGATATGTGGTTGTCTCACCTAGCTATCTGAAGATGAATATACTAACTACTGTGATATGTGGTTGTCTCACCTAGGCTATCTGAAGATGACTATACTAACTACTGTGATATGTGGTTGTCTCACCTAGCTATCTGAAGATGAATATACTAACTACTGTGATATATGGTTGTCTCACCTAGCTATCTGAAGATGAATATACTAACTACTGTGATATGTGGTTGTCTCACCTAGCTATCTGAAGACGAATGCACTGACTGTAAGTCTCTTTGGATAAGATATGTGGTTGTCTCACCTAGCTATCTGAATATACTAAAAGGAGACTAGGCATCTACCACCCCAAATCCACTATCAGAGTATAGCCACTAGGCTACCTGCTCTAACCACCAGGCTACCTGCTCTAACCACTAGGCTACCTTCCTCTAACCACTAGACTGCCTGCCTCCCCCTCTAACCACTAGGCTACCTGCCTCCCCCTCTAACCACTAGGCTACCTGCCTCCCCCTCTAACCACTAGGCTACCTGCTCTAACCACTAGGCTACCTGCTCTAACCACTAGGCTACCTGCCTCCCCCCTCTAACCACTAGGCTACCTGCCTCTTACCGCTAGGCTACCTGCTCTAACCACTAGGCTACCTTACTCCATCACTCATTCATATATCCTTATGTACATATTCTTTATCCCCTTACACTGTGTATAAGTCAGTAGTTTAGGAATTGTTAGTTAGATTACTTGTTGATTATTACTGCATTGTCGGAACTAGAAGCACAAGCATTTCGCTACACTCGCATTAACATCTGCTAACCATGTGTATGTGTGACAAATAACATTTGATTTGATACCTGCTCTAACCACTAGGCTCCCTGCTCTAACCACTAGGCTCCCTGCTCTAACCACTAGGCTCCCTGCTCTAACCACTAGGCTCCCTGCTCTATCCACTAGGCTCCCTGCTCTAACCACTAGGCTACCTGCTCTAACCATTAGGCTACCTGCTCTCACCACTAGGTTACCTGCTCTAACCACTAGGCTACCTGCTCTAACCACTAGGCTACCTGCTCTAATCACTAGGCTACCTGCCGCCCCCTCTAACCATGAGGCTACCTGCCTCCCCCTCTAACCATTTACATTACATTTACATTTAAGTCATTTAGCAGACGCTCTTATCCAGAGCGACTTACAAATTGGTGAATTCACCTTCTGACATCCAGTGGAACAGCCACTTTACAATAGTGCATCTAAATCATTAAGGGGGGGGGGTGGTGAGAAGGATTACTTATCCTATCCTAGGTATTCCACTAGGCTACCTGCTCTAACCACTAGGCTACCTGCCTCCCCCCTCTAACCACTAGGCTACCTGCCTCTAACCACTAGGCTACCTGCTCTAACCACTAGGCTACCTGCTCTAACCACTAGGCTACCTGCCTCCCCCTCTAACCACTAGGCTACCTGCCTCTAACCACTAGGCTACCTGCTCTAACCACTAGGCTACCTGCTCTAACCACTAGGCTACCTGCCGCCCCAACTTGAGGTGAGGAAGACTGTTTCAGGTCTACCAAAGTTACTCCTATAATCTAACATAACACTTTTCTTTATGCAAAATATTCAAACAGAAAATATATGAATTACCCTCCTTATATAAGTCTATATCTATATAACAGACTCAGTAGCCATCTGACATAATGAAATGCATGTCTCTGTCTAACAGCCATCTGACATAATGAAATGCATGTCTCTAACAGACTCCGTAGCCATCTGACATAATGAAATGCATGTCTCTAACAGACTCCGTAGCCATCTGACATAATGAAATGCATGTCTCTAACAGACTCCGTAGCCATCTGACATAATGAAATGCATGTCTCTAACAGACTCCGTAACCATCTGACATAATGAAATGCATGTCTCTAACATACTCCGTAACCATCTGACATAATGAAATGCATGTCTCTAACAGACTCAGTAGCCATCTGACATAATGAAATGCATGTCTCTAACAGACTCAGTAGCCATCTGACATAATGAAATGCATGTCTCTAACAGACTCCGTAACCATCTGACATAATGAAATGCATGTCTCTAACAGACTCCGTAACCATCTGACATAATGAAATGCATGTCTCTGTCTAACAGCCATCTGACATAATGAAATGCATGTCTCTAACAGACTCCGTAGCCATCTGACATAATGAAATGCATGTCTCTAACAGACTCCGTAACCATCTGACATAATGAAATGCATGTCTCTAACAGACTCCGTAACCTTCTGACATAATGAAATGCATGTCTCTGTCTAACAGCCATCTGACATAATGAAATGCATGTCTCTAACAGACTCCGTAGCCATCTGACATAATGAAATGCATGTCTCTAACAGACTCCGTAGCCATCTGACATAATGAAATGCATGTCTCTAACAGACTCCGTAGCCATCTGACATAATGAAATGCATGTCTCTAACAGACTCCGTAGCCATCTGACATAATGAAATGCATGTCTCCAACAGACTCCGTAGCCATCTGACATAATGAAATGCATGTCTCTATCTAACAGACTCCGTAGCCATCTGACATAATGAAATGCATGTCTCTAACAGACTCCGTGGCCATCTGACATAATGAAATGCATGTCTCTAACAGACTCCGTAGCCATCTGACATAATGAAATGCATGTCTCTAACAGACTCCGTAGCCATCTGACATAATGAAATGCATGTCTCTAACAGACTCCGTGGCCATCTGACATAATGAAATGCATGTCTCTAACAGACTCCGTAGCCATCTGACATAATGAAATGCATGTCTCTAACAGACTCCGTAGCCATCTGACATAATGAAATGCATGTCTCTAACAGACTCCGTAGCCATCTGACATAATGAAATGCATGTCTCTAACAGACTCCGTAGCCATCTGACATAATGAAATGCATGTCTCTAACAGACTCAGTAGCCATCTGACATAATGAAATGCATGTCTCTAACAGACTCCGTAACCATCTGACATAATGAAATGCATGTCTCTGTCTAACAGACTCAGTAGCCATCTGACATAATGAAATGCATGTCTAACAGACTCCGTAGCCATCTGACATAATGAAATGCATGTCTCTAACAGACTCCGTAGCCATCTGACATAATGAAATGCATGTCTCTAACAGACTCTGTAGCCGTCTGACATAATGAAATGCATGTCTCTAACAGACTCCGTAACCATCTGACATAATGAAATGCATGTCTAACAGACTCCGTAGCCATCTGACATAATGAAATGCATGTCTCTGTCTAACAGCCATCTGACATAATGAAATGCATGTCTCTAACAGACTCCGTAGCCATCTTACATAATGAAATGCATGTCTCTAACAGACTCCGTAGCCATCTGACATAATGAAATGCATGTCTCTAACAGACTCAGTAACCATCTGACATAATGAAATGCATGTCTCTAACAGACTCCGTAGCCATCTGACATAATGAAATGCATGTCTCTAACAGACTCCGTAACCATCTGACATAATGAAATGCATGTCTCTAACAGACTCCGTAACCATCTGACATAATGAAATGCATGTCTCTAACAGACTCCATAACCATCTGACATAATGAAATGCATGTCTCTGTCTAACAGCCATCTGACTTAATGAAATGCATGTCTCTAACAGACTCCGTAACCATCTGACATAATGAAATGTATGTCTCTAACAGACTCCGTAGCCATCTGACATAATGAAATGCATGTCTCTGTCTAACAGCCATCTGACATAATGAAATGCATGTCTCTAACAGACTCCGTAGCCATCTGACATAATGAAATGCATGTCTCTAACAGACTCCGTAGCCATCTGACATAATGAAATGCATGTCTCCAACAGACTCCGTAACCATCTGACATAATGAAATGCATGTCTCTGTCTAACAGCCATCTGACATAATGAAATGCATGTCTCTAACAGACTCCATAACCATATGACATAATGAAATGCATGTCTCTAACAGACTCCGTAACCATCTGACATAATGAAATGCATGTCTCTGTCTAACAGACTCCGTAACCATCTGACATAATGAAATGCATGTCTCTAACAGACTCCGTAACCATCTGACATAATGAAATGCATGTCTCTAACAGACTCGTAGCCATCTGACATAATGAAATGCATGTCTCTGTCTAACAGACTCCGTAACCATCTGACATAATGAAATGCATGTCTCTAACAGACTCAGTAGCCATCTGACATAATGAAATGCATGTCTCTAACAGACTCAGTAGCCATCTGACATAATGAAATGCATGTCTCTAGCAGACTCCGTAACCATCTGACATAATGAAATGCATGTCTCTGTCTAACAGCCATCTGACATAATGAAATGCATGTCTCTAACAGACTCCGTAGCCATCTGACATAATGAAATGCATGTCTCTAACAGACTCCGTAGCCATCTGACATAATGAAATGCATGTCTCTAACAGACTCCGTAGCCATCTGACATAATGAAATGCATGTCTCCAACAGACTCCGTAACCATCTGACATAATGAAATGCATGTCTCTAACAGACTCCGTAACCATCTGACATAATGAAATGCATGTCTCTAACAGACTCCGTAGCCATCTGACATAATGAAATGCATGTCTCTGTCTAACAGCCATCTGACATAATGAAATGCATGTCTCTGTCTAACAGCCATCTGACATAATGAAATGCATGTCTCTAACAGACTCCGTAGCCATCTGACATAATGAAATGCATGTCTCTAACAGACTCCGTAGCCATCTGACATAATGAAATGCATGTCTCTGTCTAACAGCCATCTGACATAATGAAATGCATGTCTCTAACAGACTCCGTAGCCATCTGACATAATGAAATGCATGTCTCTAACAGACTCCGTAGCCATCTGACATAATGAAATGCATGTCTCTAACAGACTCCGTAGCCATCTGACATAATGAAATGTCTGTGTTGTGATATGTCTCCATCTCTCTGGGGTCAGGCCGAAGCTTCTCTTCCTTTATGTGGGATATATACAGTACCAGTCAAAGTTTGGACACCTACTCATTCAAGGGTTTTTGTATTTATTATTACTATGTTCTACATTGTAGAATAATAGTGAAGACATCACAACTATGAAATAACACATATGGAATCATGTAGTAACCAAAAAGGTGTTCAACCAATCAAAATATGTTTTAAATTTGAGATTCTTCAAAGTAGCCACCTGTCACGCCCTGGCCATAGTTTACATTGTAAGTTTCTATGTTTTGGGTGGTCAGGGTGTGATCTGAGTGGACATTCTATGTTGGATGTCTTGTTTGTCTATTTCTATGTCTGGCCTGATATGGTTCTCAATCAGAGGCAGGTGTTAGTCATTGTCTCTGATTGGGAACCATATTTAGGTAGCCTGGGTTTCACTGTGTGTTTGTGGGTGATTGTTCCTGTCTCTGTGTTTTGCACCAGATAGGGCTGGTTAGGTTTTTTAGCACGTTTGTTATTTTGTTAGTTTCATCGTGTATAGTTTCTTTAATTAAATAAAAATGAATAACAACCACGCTGCATTTTGGTCCGCTCCTCCTTCCCACAACGAAAGCCGTGACACCACCCTTTGCCTTGATGTCAACTTTGCAAGCTCTTGGCATTCTCTCAACCAACTTAATGAGGTAGTCACCTGGAATGCATTTCAATTAACAGGTGTGCCTTGGTAAAAGTTAATGTCACATTCTGACCATAGTTCTTGTGTGTTTTCCTTGTTTTAGTGTTGGTCAGGACGTGAGCTGGGTGGGCATTCTATGATGTGTCAAGTTTGTCCGTTTTTATGTATGGCCTGATATGGTTCTCAATCAGAGGCAGGTTTTAGTCATTGTCTCTGATTGGGAACCATATTTAGGTAGCCTGTTTTATGTTGGGTTTTGTGGGTGGTTGTTTCCTGTCTTTGTTTTCTGCACCAGATAGGACTTTCGGTTTTGCCACGTTTATTGTTTTGTATTGTGTTCATGGTGAGTCTCTTATTAAAAAACATGAACTCTAACCACGCTGCATTTTGGTCCTCCTTTCTTCGCTAAACCAGCATGGCTACCACAGCATTCTGCAGAGATACACCATCCTATCTGGTTTGGGCTTAGTGGGACTATAATTTGTTTTTCAACAGGACAATGACCCAGCACACCTCCAGGCTGTGTAAGGGCTACTTGACCAAGAAGGAGAGTGATGGAGTGCTGCATCAGATGACCTGGCCTCAAATTCACCCAAACTCAACCCAATTGAGATGGTTTGGGATGAGTTGGACTGCAGAGTGAAGGAAAAGCAACCAACAAGTGCTCAGCATATGTGGGAACTCCTTCAAGATGTTGGAAAAGCATTCCGGGTATAACTGGTTGAGAGTGTACAAAGCTGTCATCAAGGCAAGGGGGCTACTTAGAAGAATCTCAAATATTAAAAATAATAATAATAATGTTGAACACTTTTTTGTTTACTGCATGATTCCATATGTGTTATTTCATTGTGTTGATGTCTTCACTATTATTCTACATAAAATAGTAAAACAAATAATAATAATGAGTAGGTGTGTCCAAACTTTTTACTGATACTATATACAGTTGAAGTCGGAAGTTTACATACACCTTAGCCAAATACATTTAAACTCAGTTTTTCTCAATTTCTGACATTTAATCATAGTAAAACATTCCCTGTCTTAGGTCAGTTAGGATCACCACTTTATTTTAAGAATGTGAAATGTCAGAATAATAGTAGAGAATTATTAATTTCAGCTTTTATTTCTTTCATCACATTCCCAGTGGGTCAGAAGTTTACATACACTCAATTAGTATTTGGTAGCATTGCCTTTAAATTGTTTAACTTGGGTCAAATGTTTTGGCTAGCCTTCCACAAGCTTCCCACAACAAGTTGGGTGAATTAAAAGGGTTAGGGTTAGTACCCTGTTGGGGGTACTGGATGACCAGAGTTGGGGAACACTGTTGGGGGTACTGGAAGACCAGAGTTGGGGAACAGGGTTGGGGAACCCTGTTGGGGGTACTGGAGGACCAGAGTTGGGGAACAGGGTTGGGGAACCCTGTTGGGGGTACTGGAGGACCAGAGTTGGGGAACAGGGTTGGGGGTACTGGAGGACCAGAGTGGGGGAACCCTGTTGGGGGTACTGGAGGACCAGAGTTGGGGAACCCTGTTGGGGGTACTGGAGGACCAGAGTTGGGGAACCCTGTTGGGGGTACTGGAGGACCAGAGTTGGGGAACAGGGTTGGGGGTACTGGAGGACCAGAGTTGGGGAACAGGGTTGGGGAACCCTGTTGGGGGTACTGGAGGACCAGAGTTGGGGAACAGGGTTGGGGGTACTGGAGGACCAGAGTGGGGGAACCCTGTTGGGGGTACTGGAGGACCAGAGTTGGGGAACCCTGTTGGGGGTACTGGAGGACCAGAGTTGGGGAACCCTGTTGGGGGTACTGGAGGACCAGAGTTGGGGAACAGGGTTGGGGGTACTGGAGGACCAGAGTTGGGGAACAGGGTTGGGGAACAGGGTTGGGGAACCCTGTTGGGGGTACTGGAGGACCAGGGTTGGGCTGTTGGGGGTACTGGAGGACCAGGGTTGGGCTGTTGGGGGTACTGGAGGACCAGAGTTGGGCTGTTGGGGGTACTGGAGGACCAGGATTGGGCTGTTGGGGGTACTGGAGGACCAGAGTTGGGGAACAGGGTTGGGGGTACTGGAGGACCAGAGTGGGGGAACCCTGTTGGGGGTACTGGAGGACCAGAGTTGGGGAACCCTGTTGGGGGTACTGGAGGACCAGAGTTGGGGAACCCTGTTGGGGGTACTGGAGGACCAGAGTTGGGGAACAGGGTTGGGGGTACTGGAGGACCAGAGTTGGGGAACAGGGTTGGGGAACCCTGTTGGGGTACTGGAGGACCAGAGTTGGGGAACAGGGTTGGGGGTACTGGAGGACCAGAGTGGGGGAACCCTGTTGGGGGTACTGGAGGACCAGAGTTGGGGAACCCTGTTGGGGGTACTGGAGGACCAGAGTTGGGGAACCCTGTTGGGGTACTGGAGGACCAGAGTTGGGGAACAGGGTTGGGGGTACTGGAGGACCAGAGTTGGGGAACAGGGTTGGGGAACAGGGTTGGGGAACCCTGTTGGGGGTACTGGAGGACCAGGGTTGGGCTGTTGGGGGTACTGGAGGACCAGGGTTGGGCTGTTGGGGGTACTGGAGGACCAGAGTTGGGCTGTTGGGGGTACTGGAGGACCAGGATTGGGCTGTTGGGGGTACTGGAGGACCAGGATTGGGCTGTTGGGGGTACTGGAGGACCAGGATTGGGCTGTTGGGGGTACTGGAGGACCAGAGTTGGAGGAACTGGAGGACCAGGCTTGGGCTGTTGGGGGTACTGGAAGAACAGAGTTGGGGGTACTGGAGGACCAGGGTTGGGGGTGCTGGAGGACCAGGGTTGGGGGTACTGGAGGACCAGGGTTGGGGGTACTGGAGGACCAAGGTTGGGCTGTTGGGGGTACTGGAGGACCAAGGTTGGGCTGTTGGGGGTACTGGAGGACCAAGGTTGGGGGTACTGGAGGACCAGGGTTGGGGGTACTGGAGGACCAGGGTTATGCTGTTGGGGGTACTGGAGGACCAGGGTTGGGGGTACTGGAGGACCAGGGTTGGGGGTGCTGGAGGACCAGGGTTGGGGGTACTGGAGGACCAAGGTTGGGCTGTTGGGGGTACTGGAGGACCAGAGTTGGAGGTACTGGAGGACCAGGGTTGGGCTGTTGGGGGTACTGGAGGAACAAAGTTGGGGGTACTGGAGGAGACGGGTTGGGGGTACTGGCGGACCAAGGTTGGGCTGTTGGGGGTACTGGAGGACCAAGGTTGGGGGTACTGGAGGACCAAGGTTGGGCTGTTGGGGGTACTGGAGGACCAAGGTTGGGCTGTTGGGGGTACTGGAGGACCAAGGTTGGGCTGTTGGGGGTACTGGAGGACCAGAGTTGGAGGTACTGAAGGACCAGGGTTGGGCTGTTGGGGGTTCTGGAGGAACAGAGTTGGGGGTACTGGAGGACCAGGGTTGGGGGTACTGGCGGACCAAGGTTGGGCTGTTGGGGGTACTGGAGGACCAAGGTTGGGGGTACTGGAGGACCAAGGTTGGGCTGTTGGGGGTACTGGAGGACCAGAGTTGGAGGTACTGGAGGACCAGGGTTGGGCTGTTGGGGGTACTGGAGGAACAGAGTTGGGGGTACTGGAGGACCAGGGTTGGGGGTACTGGCGGACCAAGGTTGGGCTGTTGGGGGTACTGGAGGACCAAGGTTGGGGGTACTGGAGGACCAAGGTTGGGCTGTTGGGGGTACTGGAGGACCAAGGTTGGGCTGTTGGGGGTACTGGAGGACCAGGGTTGGGCTGTTGGGGGTACTGGAGATATGATATGATAGTGGTAGTGGGGTGGTAGATGTCTAGGCTCCCTTGTGGCTCTAATCCGATAGTGGTTGTGGGGTGGGAGATGTCTAGTCTCCTTTATGGCTCTAATCTGATTGTGGTAATGAGGTGGTAGATGTCTAGTTTCCCTTATGGCTCTAATCTGATAGTGGTACTGGAGGACCAGGGTTGGGGGTACTGGAGGACCAAGGTTGGGCTGTTGGGGGTACTGGAGGACCAAGGTTGGGCTGTTGGGGGTACTGGAGGACCAGGTTGGGGGTACTGGAGGAACAGGGTTTGGGCTGTTGGGGGTACTGGAGGACCAGGGTTATGCTGTTGGGGGTGCTGGAGGACCAGGGTTGGGCTGTTGGGGGTACTGGAGGACCAGAGTTGGGGGTGCTGGAGGACCAGGGTTGGGGGTACTGGAGGACCAAGGTTGGGCTGTTGGGGGTACTGGAGGACCAAGGTTGGGGGTACTGGAGGACCAAGGTTGGGCTGTTGGGGGTACTGGAGGACCAAGGTTGGGGGTACTGGAGGACCAAGGTTGGGGGTACTGGAGGACCAAGGTTGGGGGTACTGGAGGACCAAGGTTGGGGGTACTGGAGGACCAAGTTTGGGGGTACTGGAGGACCAAGGTTGGGGGTACTGGAGGACCAAGGTTGGGCTGTTGGGAGTACTGGAGGACCAGGGTTGGGCTGTTGGGGTACTGGATGACCAAGTTTGGGGGTACTGGTGGACCAAGGTTGGGGTACTGGAGGACCAGGGTTGGGCTGTTGGGGGTACTGGAGGACCAGGGTTGGGCTGTTGGGGGTACTGGAGGACCAGGGTTGGGGGTACTGGAGGACCAGGGTTGGGGGTACTGGAGGACCAGGGTTGGGCTGTTGGGGGGTACTGGATGACCAAGTTTGGGGGTACTGGAGGACCAAGGTTGGGGTACTGGAGGACCAGGGTCGGGCTGGTGGGGGTACTGGAGGACCAGGGTTGGGTGTACTGGGGGACCAGGGTTGGGCTGTTGGGGGTACTGGAGGACCAGGGTTGGGGGTACTGGAGGACCAGAGTTGGGGGTACTGGAGGACCAGAGTTGGGGGTACTGGAGGACCAGAGTTGGGGGTATTGGAGGACCAGAGTTGGGGGTACTGGAGGACCAGAGTTGGGGTACTGGAGGACCAGGGTTGGGGGTACTGGAGGACCAGGGTTGGGCTGTTGGGGGTACTGGAGGACCAGGGTTGGGCTGTTGGGGGTACTGGAGGACCAGGGTTGGGGGTACTGGAGGGTTGGGGGTACTGGAGGGTTGGGCTGTTGGGGGTACTGGAGGACCAGGGTTGGGGGTACTGGAGGAGGTTCATGTCGTAGATGTTGACAGTGAATCCTCTTCTATGGGTTTAGGACGGTTGATGACTGAGTGGACAGCTCCAAGCTCAGGAAACAGGGCTTGAGGCCAAATTAGGATTTATTGTATGTTGGTTTTTTTGATTACGGGAAAATGGTACAGTACATCGAGGTTTAACTCGTAAGAGCATTAAATTGTAGCTTCCTTAAGGCAAAACAAATCACTTTCAGCCACCATGTAACTGTCCTTGGTTCTCTGGTGGAACTCTGGTGATGCTGGGTACTGGAGAACCAGAGTTGGGGAACAGGGTTGGGGAACTCTGGTGATGCTGGGTACTGGAGAACCAGAGTTGGGGAACAGGGTTGGGGAACTCTGGTGATGCTGGGTACTGGAGAACCAGAGTTGGGGAACAGGGTTGGGGAACTCTGGTGATGCTGGGTACTGGAGGACCAGAGTTGGGGAACAGGGTTGGGGAACTCTGGTGATGCTGGGTACTGGAGAACCAGAGTTGGGGAACAGGGTTGGGGAACTCTGGTGATGCTGGGTACTGGAGAACCAGAGTTGGGGAACAGGGTTGGGGAACTCTGGTGATGCTGGGTACTGGAGAACCAGAGTTGGGGAACAGGGTTGGGGAACTCTGGTGATGCCTAATTATCCTGTCCCCAGACCAATGACTTTTCAACAGGAGGCAGGGTGACCTGGGGTGTACGTGGGTTGGAGTCCCCCACTAGCAGTAGGCCAATTATTATAGGTGGACTAATGTCATACAGAAGATTTCACTAAAATATACTCTTCCTTGGATCTAATGTCACACCATATTCATTAAAGACATAAATAGATTAATCTTTCTCAGAATGGGGAATGACATATTTCTGGAAATGCAGGAAGTAGATAAATGACCAAGATAATGCAGGAAGTAGATAAATGACCAAGATAATGCAGGAAGTAGATAAATGACCAAGATAATGCAGGAAGTAGATAAATGACCAAGATAATAGCTGAACACCTTTCTGAAGGATACCATGTATCCTTATTTTATTTATATGAGAAAGAAATCATTTTTACCATAATATCTACTGGCCTTCACTGAAGAAGAAACTGAAGTCCAATGTTGAAAAAAATATATACTAAAACAGCAGTCATCTGTCCATAGATCAGGCCTGTCTGTTCCTGCTGAGGAAGGGAACATCTAATTCATAGATCAGGCCTGTCTGTTCCTACAGAGAAGGGAACATCTAATTCATAGATCAGGCCTGTCTGTTCCTGCAGAGGAAGGGAACATCTAATTTATAGATCAGGCCTGTCTGTTCCTGCAGAGGAAGGGAACAGCTAATTCATAGATCAGGCCTGTCTGTTCCTGCAGAGGAAGGGAACATCTAATTCATAGATCAGGCCTGTCTGTTCCTGCAGAGGAAGGGAACATCTAATTCATAGATCAGGCCTGTCTGTTCCTGCAGAGGAAGGGAACATCTAATTTATAGATCAGGCCTGTCTGTTCCTGCAGAGGAAGGGAACATCTAATTCATAGATCAGGCCTGTCTGTTCCTGCAGAGGAAGGGAACATCTAATTCATAGATCAGGCCTGTCTGTTCCTGCAGAGGAAGGGAACATCTAATTCATAGATCAGGCCTGTCTGTTCCTGCAGAGGAAGGGAACATCTAATTCATAGATCAGGCCTGTCTGTTCCTGCAGAGGAAGGGAACATCTAATTCATAGATCAGGCCTGTCTGTTCCTGCAGAGGAAGGGAACATCTAATTCATAGATCAGGCCTGTCTGTTCCTGCAGAGGAAGGGAACATCTAATTCATAGATCAGGCCTGTCTGTTCCTGCAGAGGAAGGGAACATCTAATTCATAGATCAGGCCTGTCTGTTCCTGCAGAGGAAGGGAACATCTAATTCATAGATCAGGCCTGTCTGTTCCTACACTGAGGAATGAAACATCTAATTCATAGATCAGGCCTGTCTGTTCCTACACTGAGGAATGAAACATCTAATTCATAGATCAGGCCTGTCTGTTCCTACAGAGGAATGAAACATCTAATTCATAGATCAGGCCTGTCTGTTCCTGCAGAGGAATGGAACATCTAATTCATAGATCAGGCCTGTCTGTTCCTGCAGAGGAATGGAACATCTAATTTATAGATCAGGCCTGTCTGTTCCTGCAGAGGAAGGGAACATCTAATTCATAGATCAGGCCTGTCTGTTCCTGCAGAGGAAGGGAACATCTAATTCATAGATCAGGCCTGTCTGTTCCTGCAGAGGAAGGGAACATCTAATTCATAGATCAGGCCTGTCTGTTCCTGCAGAGGAAGGGAACATCTAATTCATAGATCAGGCCTGTCTGTTCCTGCAGAGGAAGGGAACATCTAATTCATAGATCAGGCCTGTCTGTTCCTGCAGAGGAAGGGAACATCTAATTCATAGATCAGGCCTGTCTGTTCCTGCAGAGGAAGGGAACATCTAATTCATAGATCAGGCCTGTCTGTTCCTGCAGAGGAAGGGAACATCTAATTCATAGATCAGGCCTGTCTGTTCCTGCAGAGGAAGGGGAACATCTAATTTATAGATCACAGAGGAAGGGAACATCTAATTCATAGATCAGGCCTGTCTGTTCCTGCAGAGGAAGGGAACATCTAATTCATAGATCAGGCCTGTCTGTTCCTGCAGAGGAAGGGAACATCTAATTCATAGATCAGGCCTGTCTGTTCCTACAGAGGAGGGAACATCTAATTCATAGATCAGGCCTGTCTGTTCCTGCAGAGGAAGGGAACATCTAATTCATAGATCAGGCCTGTCTGTTCCTGCAGAGGAAGGGAACATCTAATTCATAGATCAGGCCTGTCTGTTCCTGCAGAGGAAGGGAACATCTAATTCATAGATCAGGCCTGTCTGTTCCTGCAGAGGAAGGAACATCTAATTCATAGATCAGGCCTGTCTGTTCCTGCAGAGGAAGGGAACATCTAATTCATAGATCAGGCCTGTCTGTTCCTGCAGAGGAAGGGAACATCTAATTCATAGATCAGGCCTGTCTGTTCCTGCAGAGGAAGGGAACATCTAATTCATAGATCAGGCCTGTCTGTTCCTGCAGAGGAAGGGAACATCTAATTCATAGATCAGGCCTGTCTGTTCCTGCAGAGGAAGGAACATCTAATTCATAGATCAGGCCTGTCTGTTCCTGCAGGCCTGTCTGTTCCTGCAGAGGGAACATCTAATTCATAGATCAGGCCTGTCTGTTCCTGCAGAGGAAGGGAACATCTAATTCATAGATCAGGCCTGTCCCTGCACTGAGGAAGGGAACATCTAATTCATAGATCAGGCCTGTCTGTTCCTGCAGAGGAAGGGAACATCTAATTTATAGATCAGGCCTGTCTGTTGCTGCACTGAGGAAGGGAACAGCTTTGGCTCATTCATCTCCTCTCCCCTGGAACTATTCCCCAAGTCGTTGCTGTAAATGACAATGTGTTCTCAGTCAACTGACCTGGTAAAATAAGGTTTAAATAAAATACAACAATGTGTCCTCAGTCAATTGACCTGGTAAAATAAGGTTTAAATAAAATACAACAATGTGTTCTCAGTCAACTGACCTGGTAAAATAAGGTTTAAATAAAATACAACAATGTGTTCCAACAAAAACATTTTTTTAATGTTTATATTTGTACAAAGACAAGACATTTATAACCATAGACATTCTGCAGCGTGTCATGTTCTACTTGGGTCCCAGCATCTCGTGTGGCTTAACCCACGCGTCAAACTCTTCTGCTGTCAGGTATCCGAGCTTGATAGCAGTTTCCTTGAATTTCCTCCCTCTCTGTGAGCCGTCTTGGCAATCTTAGCAGCTTTGTCATAACCTGTTGAGAAGAGAAGAAGTCAGACGTGAAAATACTGAAGCCTCATTAAGACTGAGATTGATGACAAACCATGACCTTCTCCTTCCTCAACGTCTAAACACTGAAGACCTGAGACTCAGAGAACACAATTAAGGAACCAATAGCAGACCCTCGAAGACGATATACAGTGGGGTAAAAAAGTATTTAGTCAGTCACCAATTGTGCAAATTCTCCCACTTAAAAAGATGAGAGGCCTTTAATTTTCATCATAGGTACACTTCAACTATGACAGACAAAATGAGAAAAAAAAATCCAGAAAATCACATTGTAGGATTTTTAATGAATTTATTTGCAAATTATGGTGGAAAATAAGTATTGTATGTGGTCGTGACAGTTGGCGGTCCCAACCGAGACCTCCTGGGTTTTGTAATGTCCCAAAGAGACCTCCTGGGTTCTGTAACGTCCCAACAGAGACCTCCTGGGTTCTGTAACGTCCCAACCGAGACCTCCTGGGTTCTGTAATGTCCCAACAGAGACCTCCTGGGTTCTGTAACGTCCCAACAGAGACCTCCCGGGTTCTGTAACGTCCCAACAGAGACCTCCGGGTTCTGTAACGTCCCAACAGAGACCTCCCGGGTTCTGTAACGTCCCAACAGAGACCTCCCGGGTTCTGTAATGTCCCAACAGAGACCTCCCGGGTTCTGTAATGTCCCAACAGAGACCTCCCGGGTTCTGTAATGTCCCAACAGAGACCTCCCGGGTTCTGTAATGTCCCAACAGAGACCTCCCGGGTTCTGTAATGTCCCAACAGAGACCTCCGGGTTCTGTAATGTCCCAACAGAGACCTCCCGGGTTCTGTAATGTCCCAACAGAGACCTCCCGGGTGCTGTAATGTCCCAACAGAGACCTCCCGGGTGCTGCAATGTCCCAACAGAGACCTCCCGGGTTCTGTAATGTCCCAACAGAGACCTCCCGGGTTCTGTAATGTCCCAACAGAGACCTCCCGGGTTCTGTAATGTCCCAACAGAGACCTCCCGGGTTCTGTAATGTCCCAACAGAGACCTCCCGGGTTCTGTAATGTCCCAACAGAGACCTCCCGGGTTCTGTAATGTCCCAACAGAGACCTCCCGGGTTCTGTAATGTCCCAACAGAGACCTCCTGGGTTCTGTAATGTCCCAACAGAGACCTCCTGGGTTCTGTAATGTCCCAACAGAGACCTCCTGGGTTCTGTAATGTCCCAACAGAGACCTCCCGGGTTCTGTAATGTCCCTATTCAATACGTAGTGCAAAGCGTCTGACCGGAGCCAAGAGGGGAGACAGGTGCAGCTGGGTCTGATGGGGATATCTGGTGCTAACACTCCTTTACCGGGGGGGGGACTCCTGTTAACCACAGTGTCTGACAGTGTCATCTCCTCTCTCCCCTCAGCAGACTCCCTACACACTAAGCCACCAGACGGAGTGGACTCCCTACACACTGAGCCACCAGACGGGTGGACTCCCTACACACTAAGCCACCAGACGGAGTGGACTCCCTACACACTAAGCCACCAGGCGGAGTGGACTCCCTACACACTGAGCCACCAGACAGAGGGTGGACTCCCTACACACTGAGCCACCAGACAGAGGGTGGACTCCCTACACACTAAGCCACCAGACGGAGTGGACTCCCTACACACTGAGCCACCAGACAGAGGGTGGACTCCCTACACACTGAGCCACCAGACAGAGGGTGGACTCCCTACACACTAAGCCACCAGACAGAGGGTGGACTCCCTACACACTGAGCCACCAGACAGAGGGTGGACTCCCTACACACTAAGCCACCAGACAGAGGGTGGACTCCCTACACACTAAGCCACCAGACAGAGGGTGGACTCCCTACACACTAAGCCACCAGACAGAGGGTGGACTCCCTACACACTGAGCCACCAGACAGAGGGTGGACTCGCTACACACTAAGCCACCAGACAGAGGGTGGACTCCCTACACACTGAGCCACCAGACAGAGGGTGGACTCCCTACACACTGAGCCACCAGACAGAGGGTGGACTCCCTACACACTGAGCCACCAGAGAGAGGGTGGACTCCCTACACACTAAGCCACCAGACAGAGGGTGGACTCGCTACACACTAAGCCACCAGACAGAGGGTGGACTCCCTACACACTAAGCCACCAGACAGAGGGTGGACTCCCTACACACTAAGCCACCAGACAGAGGGTGGACTCCCTACACACTGAGCCACCAGACAGAGGGTGGACTCCCTACACACTGAGCCACCAGACAGAGGGTGGACTCCCTACACACTAAGCCACCAGACAGAGGGTGGACTCCCTACACACTGAGCCACCAGACAGAGGGTGGACTCCCTACACACTGAGCCACCAGACAGAGGGTGGACTCCCTACACACTAAGCCACCAGACAGAGGGTGGACTCGCTACACACTAAGCCACCAGACAGAGGGTGGACTCCCTACACACTGAGCCACCAGACAGAGGGTGGACTCCCTACACACTGAGCCACCAGAGAGAGGGTGGACTCCCTACACACTGAGCCACCAGAGAGAGGGTGGACTCCCTACACACTAAGCCACCAGACAGAGGGTGGACTCGCTACACACTAAGCCACCAGACAGAGGGTGGACTCCCTACACACTGAGCCACCAGACAGAGGGTGGACTCCCTACACACTGAGCCACCAGACAGAGGGTGGACTCCCTACACACTGAGCCACCAGAGAGAGGGTGGACTCCCTACACACTAAGCCACCAGACAGAGGGTGGACTCGCTACACACTAAGCCACCAGACAGAGGGTGGACTCCCTACACACTAAGCCACCAGACAGAGTGGACTGTCTCAGTAGGACTCCATCTACTGCAGTAAACAGACTCACTGTGCTGTAGAGCAAAACATCTATTTGACAATACTCACATTACAGTCTGGTGAATCTCAGCACTGTTGAAACGTGGGACTGTGAGTTACTGCCCTCTAGTGGTTACAAGCGAAAGACCGATGGATAACCTGTTGATTTCTCCTGCAGTTGTATTCTAAACAGTAAATCAAATGGATTTATAAAGCCCTTTTTACATCAGCTGATATCTCAAAGTGCTGTACAGAAACCCAGCCTAAAACCCCAAACAGCAAGCAATGCAGCTGTAGAAGCACAGTGGCTAGGAAAAACTCCCTATAAAGGCCAAAACCTAGGAAGAAACCTAGAGAGGAACCAGGCTATGAGGGTGGCCAGTCCTCTTCTGGCTGTGCCGGGTGGAGATTAGAAACCTAGAGAGGAACCAGGCTATGAGGGGTGGCCAGTCCTCTTCTGGCTGTGCCGGGTGGAGATTATAACAGAACATGGCCAAGATGTTCAAATGTTCATAGATGACCAGCAGGGTCAAATAATAATAATCACAGTACTTGTCGAGGGTGCAACAAGTCAGCACCTCAGGAGTAAATGTCAGTTGGCTTTTCATAGCCGATCATTCAGAGTATCTCTACCACTCCTGCTGTCTCTGGAGAGCAGGTATCTAGATCTCGTTCATGACTTCTGGTCCCCTGCTGTATGTACGTACACTACTTGGAAGCACGTACGGTACTACGACACATACCTATGTGTGGGTTGAGGGCGGTGACCAGCATCAAGGACTCATTCATGAGTTTGTTGATCCTGTCGATGTTCGCTTCAATGCCCACCACACAGTTATCAGTGAAGGAGACTGAGGCATCCCCCAGCAGCCTGGCCGAGTTCAACACGTTCTTAATCTGGGAGGAGGAGGAGGAGAGGGAGGAGTTACATTATGACTGAGGCATCCCCCAGCAGCCTGGCTGAGTTCAACACTTAATCTGGGAGGAGGAGGAGAGAGGAGGAGTTACATTATGACTGAGGCATCCCCCAGCAGCCTGGCTGAGTTCAACACTTAATCTGGGAGGAGGAGAGAGGAGGAGTTACATTATGACTGAGGCATCCCCCAGCAGCCTGGCTGAGTTCAACACTTAATCTGGGAGGAGGAGAGAGGAGGAGTTACATTATGACTGAGGCATCCCCCAGCAGCCTGGCTGAGTTCAACACTTAATCTGGGAGGAGGAGAGAGGAGGAGTTACATTATGACTGAGGCATCCCCCAGCAGCCTGGCTGAGTTCAACACTTAATCTGGGAGGAGGAGAGAGGAGGAGTTACATTATGACTGAGGCATCCCCCAGCAGCCTGGCTGAGTTCAACACTTAATCTGGGAGGAAGAGAGGAGAGGAGGAGTTACATTATGACTGAGGCATCCCCCAGCAGCCTGGCTGAGTTCAACACTTAATCTGGGAGGAGGAGAGAGGAGGAGTTACATTATGACTGAGGCATCCCCCAGCAGCCTGGCTGAGTTCAACACTTAATCTGGGAGGAGGAGAGAGAGGAGGAGTTACATTATGACTGAGGCATCCCCCAGCAGCCTGGCTGAGTTCAACACTTAATCTGGGAGGAGGAGAGAGGAGGAGTTACATTATGACTGAGGCATCCCCCAGCAGCCTGGCTGAGTTCAACACTTAATCTGGGAGGAGGAGAGAGGAGGAGTTACATTATGACTGAGGCATCCCCCAGCAGCCTGGCTGAGTTCAACACTTAATCTGGGAGGAGGAGAGAGGAGGAGTTACATTATGACTGAGGCATCCCCCAGCAGCCTGGCCGAGTTCAACACTTAATCTGGGAGGAGGAGAGGAGAGGAGTTACATTATGACTGAGGCATCCCCCAGCAGCCTGGCCGAGTTCAACACGTTCTTAATCTGGGAGGAAGAGGAGAGAGGAGGAGTTACATTATGACTGAGGCATCCCCAGCAGCCTGTCTGAGTTCAACACTTAATCTGGGAGGAGGAGGAGAGAGGAGGAGTTACATTATGACTGAGGCATCCCCCAGCAGCCTGGCTGAGTTCAACACTTAATCTGGGAGGAGGAGGAGGAGAGAGGAGGAGTTACATTATGACTGAGGCATCCCCCAGCAACCTGGCTGAGTTCAACACGTTCTTAATCTGGGAGGAAGAGAGAGAGGAGGAGTTACATTATGACTGAGGCATCCCCCAGCAGCCTGGCCGAGTTCAAACCTTAATCTGGGAGGAGGAGAGGTGTTAAGGCATCTGTATGCTTCCCATCCAAAACAGTTAGGAACAGTTTGTGATACAGTACCAGTCAAATGTTTGGACACACCTTCTCATTCCAGGATTTTTTTCTTTATATTTACTATTTTCTACATTGTAGAATAATAGTGAAGACATCAAAACTATTAAATAACACATATGGAATCATGTCGTAACCAACTAAGAAAAAAAAAGTGTTAAACAAATCAAAATATATTTGAGATTCTTCCACCCTTTGCCTTGATGACAGCTTTGCAAACCGTCGATGGCCAGTGATCACGCTGGAGAAGGGTGCTCTTCACGGATGAATCCCAGGTTCAACTGTACCGGGCAGATGGCAGACAGCCCTGTCGATGAGAATGGGGACGTGCTCCGGTCCTCCTTTTCCTGTAGTCCACAATCATCTCTTTAGTCTTGGTTATGTTGAGGGATAGGTTGTTATTCTAGCACCACCAGGCCAGGTAACTGACCTCCTCCCTAGTAGCTAAGACGGGGAGAAGTCTGTCTATAATAAAGCGCTGATCTGCCTTCTTAACAACACTATCAACAAGGCAGGTCCTACAGGCCCTAGTTTCTACCTTCTTAACAACACTATCAACAAGGCAGGTCCTACAGGCCCTAGTTTCTACCTTCTTAACAGCACTATCAACAAGGCAGGTCCCACAGGCCCTAGTTTCTACCTTCTTAACAACACTATCAACAAGGCAGGTCCTACAGGCCTAGTTTCTACCTTCTTAACAACACTATCAACAAGGCAGGTCCTACAGGCCCTAGTTTCTACCTTCTTAACAACACTATCAACAAGGCAGGTCCTACAGGCCCTAGTTTCTACCTTCTTAACAGCACTATCAACAAGGCAGGTCCTACAGGCCCTAGTTTCTACCTTCTTAACAACACTATCAACAAGGCAGGTCCTACAGGCCTAGTTTCTACCTTCTTAACAACACTATCAACAAGGCAGGTCCTACAGGCCCTAGTTTCTACCTTCTTAACAACACTATCAACAAGGCAGGTCCTACAGGCCCTAGTTTCTACCTTCTTAACAACACTATCAACAAGGCAGGTCCTACAGGCCCTAGTTTCTACCTTCTTAACAACACTATCAACAAGGCAGGTCCTACAGGCCCTAGTTTCTACCTTCTTAACAACACTATCAACAAGGCAGGTCCTACAGGCCCTAGTTTCTACCTTCTTAACAACACTATCAACAAGGCAGATCCTACAGGCCCTGGTTTCTACCTTCTTAACAACACTATCAACAAGGCAGGTCCTACAGGCCTAGTTTCTACCTTCTTAACAACACGATCAACAAGGCACCTACAGGCCTAGTTTCTACCTTAACAACACTATCAACAAGGCAGATCCTACAGGCCCTAGTTTCTACCTTCTTAACAACACTATCAACAAGGCAGGTCCTACAGGCCCTAGTTTCTACCTTCTTAACAACACGATCAACAAGGCAGGTCCTACAGGCTCTAGTTTCTACCTTCTTAACAACACTTATCAACAAGGCAGGTCCTACAGGCCCTAGTTTCTACCTTCTTAACAACACTATCAACAAGGCAGGTCCTACAGGCCCTAGTTTCTACCTTCTTAACAACACTATCAACAAGGCAGGTCCTACAGGCCCTAGTTTCTACCTTCTTAACAACACTATCAACAAGGCAGGTCCTACAGGCCCTAGTTTCTACCTTCTTAACAACACTATCAACAAGGCAGGTCCTACAGGCCCTAGTTTCTACCTTCTTAACAACACTATCAACAAGGCAGGTCCTACAGGCCCTAGTTTCTACCTTCTTAACAACACTATCAACAAGGCAGGTCCTACAGGCCCTAGTTTCTACCTTCTTAACAACACTATCAACAAGGCAGGTCCTACAGGCCCTAGTTTCTACCTTCTTAACAACACTATCAACAAGGCAGGTCCTACAGGCCCTAGTTTCTACCTTCTTAACAACACTATCAACAAGGCAGGTCCTACAGGCCCTAGTTTCTACCTTCTTAACAACACTATAAACAAGGCAGGTCCTGCAGGCCCTAGTTTCTACCTTCTTAACAACACTATCAACAAGGCAGGTCCTACAGGCCCTAGTTTCTACCTTCTTAACAACACTATCAACAAGGCAGGTCCTACAGGCCCTAGTTTCTACCTTCTTAACAACACTATCAACAAGGCAGGTCCTACAGGCCCTAGTTTCTACCTTCTTAACAACACTATCAACAACACTACAGGCCTCTACCTTCTTAACAATCAACAAGGCAGGTCCTACAGGCCCTAGTTTCTACCTTCTTAACAACACTATCAACAAGGCAGGTCCTACAGGCCCTAGTTTCTACCTTCTTAACAACACTATCAACAAGGCAGATCCTACAGGCCCTAGTTTCTACCTTCTTAACAACACGATCAACAAGGCAGGTCCTACAGGCCCTAGTTTCTACCTTAACAACACTATCAACAAGGCAGATCCTACAGGCCCTAGTTTCTACCTTCTTAACAACACTATCAACAAGGCAGGTCCTACAGGCCCTAGTTTCTACCTTCTTAACAACACTATCAACAAGGCAGGTACTACAGGCTCTAGTTTCTACCTTCTTAACAACACTATCAACAAGGCAGGTCCTACAGGCCCTAGTTTCTACCTTCTTAACAACACTATCAACAAGGCAGGTCCTACAGGCCCTAGTTTCTACCTTCTTAACAACACTATCAACAAGGCAGGTCCTACAGGCCCTAGTTTCTACCTTCTTAACAACACTATCAACAAGGCAGGTCCTACAGGCCCTAGTTTCTACCTTCTTAACAACACTATCAACAAGGCAGGTCCTACAGGCCCTAGTTTCTACCTTCTTAACAACACTATCAACAAGGCAGGTCCTACAGGCCCTAGTTTCTACCTTCTTAACAACACTATCAACAAGGCAGGTCCTACAGGCCTAGTTTCTACCTTCTTAACAACACTATCAACAAGGCAGGTCCTACAGGCCCTAGTTTCTACCTTCTTAACAACACTATCAACAAGGCAGGTCCTACAGGCCTAGTTTCTACCTTCTTAACAACACTATCAACAAGGCAGATCCTACAGGCCCTAGTTTCTACCTTCTTAACAACACGATCAACAAGGCAGGTCCTACAGGCCCTAGTTTCTACCTTAACAACACTATCAACAAGGCAGATCCTACAGGCCCTAGTTTCTACCTTCTTAACAACACTATCAACAAGGCAGGTCCTACAGGCCCTAGTTTCTACCTTCTTAACAACACGATCAACAAGGCAGGTCCTACAGGCTCTAGTTTCTACCTTCTTAACAACACTATCAACAAGGCAGGTCCTACAGGCCCTAGTTTCTACCTTCTTAACAACACTATCAACAAGGCAGGTCCTACAGGCCCTAGTTTTGTTGCATTGGGACGACTGTTTAGTCGTGTGGTCAGCTGGCCCTTGGATGTACACAGAGAGCAAACAATAATATGCATGTCAATCTCTACTGGCTCAAAGTGGAGGAGAGATTGACTTCATCACTACTTGTATTTATGAGAGGTATTGACATGTTGAAAGCACCGAGCTGTCTGTTTGAACTACTAACTCACAGCTCAGACACCCATCCATACCCCACAAGACATGCCACCAGAGGTGTCTTCACAGTCCCCAAGTCCAGAACAGACGATGGGAGGCGCACAGTACTACATAGAGCCATGACTACATGGAGCTCTATTCCACAGTACTACATAGAGCCATGACCACATGGAACTCTATTCCACAGTACTACATAGAGCCATGACCACATGGAGCTCTATTCCACAGTACTACATAGAGCCATGACTACATGGAACTCTATTCCACAGTACTACATAGAGCCATGACTACATTGAACTCTATTCCACAGTACTACATAGAGCCATGACTACATGGACCTCTATTCCACAGTACTACATAGAGCCATGACTACATGGAACTCTATTCTACAGTATTACATAGAGCCATGACTACATGGACCTCTATTCCACAGTACTACATAGAGCCATGACTACATGGAACTCTATTCCACAGTACTACATAGAGCCATGACTACATGGAACTCTATTCTACAGTACTACATAGAGCCATGACTACATGGAACTCTATTCCACAGTACTACATAGAGCCATGACTACATGGAACTCTATTCCACAGTACTACATAGAGCCATGACCACATGGAACTCTATTCCACAGTACTACATAGAGCCATGACTACATGGAACTCTATTCCACAGTACTACATAGAGCCATGACTACATGGAACTCTATTCCACAGTACTACATAGAGCCATGACTACATGGAACTCTATTCCACAGTACTACATAGAGCCATGACTACATGGAACTCTATTCCACAGTACTACATAGAGCCATGACTACATGGAACTCTATTCCACATCAGATAACTGATGCAGCAGTAGAATCAGACTTAATAAACAGGTTAAAAAAAACACCTGATGGAACAGCGGGGACGGAGGAGAGACACACACACACACACACACACACACACACACACACACACAGACACACACACACAGACACATACAGACACACACACACAGACACACACAGACACACACAGACACACACACAGCCAGACACAGACACACACACACACACAGACACACAGACACAGACAGACACACACACACACACACAGACACAGACACACAGACACACACACACAGACACACACACACAGACACACACACACAGACACACACAGACACACACAGACACACACACACAGACACACACACACAGACACACACACAGACAGACACACACACAGACACACAGACACACAGACACAGACACACAGACACACACAGACACACACACACAGACACACACAGACACACAGACAGACACAGACACACACACACACAGACACACACAGACACACAGACACACACAGACACAGACACACACAGACACACACACACACACAGACACACACATACACACACACACAGACACAGACAGATACAGGCACACACAGACACACACAGACACACACAGACAGATACAGGCACACACAGACACACACACACAGACACACACAGACACACACAGACACACACACACACACAGATACAGGCACACACAGACACACACAGACACACACACACACACACACACACACACACACAGACACACACACACAGACAGACACACAGACATAGACACAGACACACACACACAGACACACACAGACAGACACACACACAGACACACACAGACACACACACAGACACACAGACACACAGACAGACACAGACAGACACACACACACAGACAGACACACACAGACACAGACACAGACACACACACACAGACACACACACAGACACACAGACACACAGACACACAGACACACAGACACACAGACACAGACAGACACAGACACACACACACACAGACACACACACACGATAACATAAGCACTATATGTACACATGGATTTAGTACTGTAGATACAGTGCCTTGCGAAAGTATTCGTCCCCCTTCAGTTAATACTTTGTAGCGCCACCTTTTGCTGCGATTACAGCTGTAAGTCGCTTGGGGTATGTCTCTATCAGTTTTGCACATCGAGAGACTGAAATTTTTTCCCATTCCTCCTTGCAAAACAGCTCGAGCTCAGTGAGGTTGGATGGAGAGCATTTGTGAACAGCAGTTTTCAGTTCTTTCCACAGATTCTCGATTGGATTCAGGTCTGGACTTTGACTTGGCCATTCTAACACCTGGATATGTTTATTTTTGAACCATTCCATTGTAGATTTTGCTTTATGTTTTGGATCATTGTCTTGTTGGAAGACAAATCTCCGTCCCAGTCTCAGGTCTTTTGCAGACTCCATCAGGTTTTCTTCCAGAATGGTCCTGTATTTGGCTCCATCCATCTTCCCATCAATTTTAACCATCTTCCCTGTCCCTGCTGAAGAAAAGCAGGCCCAAACCATGATGCTGCCACCACCATGTTTGACAGTGGGGATGGTGTGGTCAGGTGATGAGCTGTGTTGCTTTTACGCCAAACATAACGTTTTGCATTGTTGCCAAAAAGTTCAATTTTGGTTTCATCTGACCAGAGCACCTTCTTCTACATGTTTGGTGTGTCTCCCAGGTGGCTTGTGGCAAAACTTTAAACAACACTTTTTATGGATATCTTTAAGAAATGGCTTTCTTCTTGCCACTCTTCCATAAAGGCCAGATTTGTGCAATATACGACTGATTGTTGTCCTATGGACAGAGTCTCCCACCTCAGCTGTAGATCTCTGCAGTTCATCCAGAGTGATCATGGGCCTCTTGGCTGCATCTCTGATCAGTCTTCTCCTTGTATGAGCTGAAAGTTTAGAGGGACGGCCAGGTCTTGGTAGATTTGCAGTGGACTGAAACTCCTTCCTTTTCAATATTATTGCTTGCACAGTGCTCCTTGGGATGTTTAAAGCTTGGGAAATCTTTTTGTATTCAAATCCGGCTTTAAACTTCTTCACAACAGTATCTCGGACCTGCCTGGTGTGTTCCTTGTTCTTCATGATGCTCTCTGCGCTTTTAACGGACCTCTGAGACTATCACAGTGCAGGTGCATTTACACGGAGACTTGATTACACACAGGTGGATTGTATTTATCATCATTAGTCATTTAGGTCAACATTGGATCATTCAGAGATCCTCACTGAACTTCTGGAGAGAGTTTGCTGCACTGAAAGTAAAGGGGCTGAATAATTTTGCACGGCCAATTTTTCAGTTTTTGATTTGTTAAAAAAGTTTTAAATATCCAATAAATGTCGTTCCACTTCATGATTGTGTCCCACTTGTTATTAATTCTTCACAAAAAAATACAGTTTTATATCTTTATGTTTGAAGCCTGAAATGTGGCAAAAGGTCGCAAAGTTCAAGGGGGCCGAATACTTTCGCAAGGCACTGTATGTGGTAGTGGTGGAGGAGGGGCCTGAGGGCACACAGTGTGCTGTGAAATCTGTGGACGTAATGTAATGTTTTTAAATTTGTATAAACTGCCTTAAACATGACGGACCCCAGGAAGAGTAGCTGCTGCCTTGGCAGGAACTAATGGGGATCCATAATAAACCCCAGGAAGAGTAGCTGCTGCCATGGCAGGTACTAATGGGGATCCATAATAAACCCCAGGAAGAGTAGCTGCTGCCATGGCAGGAACTAATGGGGGTCCATAACAAACCCTAGGAAGAGTAGCTGCTGCCTCGGCAGGATCTAAATGGGGATCCATAATAAACCCCAGGAAGAGTAGCTGCTGCCTTGGCAGGAACTAATGGGGATCCATAATAAACCCCAGGAAGAGTAGCTGCTGCCTTGGCAGGAACTAATGGGAATCCATAATAAACCCCAGGAAGAGTAGCTGCTGCCTCGGCAGGATCTAAATGGGGATCCATAATAAACCCCAGGAAGAGTAGCTGCTGCCTTGGCAGGAACTAATGGGGATCCATAATAAACCCCAGGAAGAGTAGCTGCTGCCATGGCAGGAACTAATGGGGATCCATAATAAACCCCAGGAAGAGTAGCTGCTGCCATGGCAGGAACTAATGGGGATCCATAATAAACCCCAGGAAGAGTAGCTGCTGCCTTGGCAGGAACTAATGGGGATCCATAATAAACCCCAGGAAGAGTAGCTGCTGCCTTGGCAGGAACTAATAGGGATCCATAATAAACCCCAGGAAGAGTAGCCGCTGCCTTGACAGGAACTAATGGGGATCCATAATAAACCCCAGGAAGAGTAGCTGCTGCCTTGGCAGGAACTAATGGGGATCCATAATAAACCCCAGGAAGAGTAGCTGCTGCCTTGGCAGGAACTAATGGGGATCCATAATAAACCCCAGGAAGAGTAGCTGCTGCCTTGGCAGGAACTAATGGGGATCCATAATAAATACAAAGCATGGTCTCAGTCCACAGTGAAACTGGCCTATTAGTATCGTGTCAGTCCACTGTGAAACTGGCCTATTAGCATTGTCTTAGTCCACGGTGAAACTGGCCTATTAGCATAGTGTTAGTCCACGGTGAAACTGGCCTATTAGCATAGTCTTAGTCCACGGTGAAACTGGCCTATTAGCATAGTCTTAGTCCACAGTGAAACTGGCCTATTAGCATCGTCTCAGTCCACGGTGAAACTGGCCTATTAGCATTGTCTTAGTCCATGGTAACATCAGTTCTTACCATCATTGGCTTGAAGACGTTAAGCTCAAAGTGTCCGTTGCTGCCTCCGATGGTCACAGCCACGTTGTTTCCCATAACCTGGGCTGCTACCATGGTCATGGCCTCACACTGGGTGGGGTTAACTTTCCCTGGAAGATATACATACACACAGTTAAAACCCTGTGGGTCAAACCCATATTAGTTAAAACCCTGTGGGTCAAACCCATATTAGTTAAAACACATATTAGTTAGAACCCTGTGGGTCAACCCATATTAGTTAAAACACATATTAGTTAAAACCCTGTGGGTCAACCCATATTAGTTAAAACACATATTAGTTAAAATACATATTGGTTAAAACACATATTGGTTAAAACCCTGTGAGTCAAACCCATATTAGTTAAAACCCTGTGGGTCAACCCATATTAGTTAAAACACATATTAGTTAAAATACATATTGGTTAAAACACATATATTGGTTAAAACCCCGTGGGTCAAAACCATATTAGTTAAAACCCTGTGGGTCAAACCCATATTAGTTAAAACACATATTAGTTAAAATACATATTGGTTAAAACACATATATTGGTTAAAACCCCGTGGGTCAAACCCATATTAGTTAAAACTCCATGGTTAAACTCATAGTGGTTAAAACTCATAGTGGTTAAAATTCATAGTGGTTAAAACTCATAGTGGTTAAAACTCATAGTGGTTAAAACTCATAGTGGTTAAAACTCAGTGGTTAAAACTAAGTGTTTAAAACTCAGTGGTTAAAACTCAGTTGTTAAAACTCAGTTTTTAAAACTCATAGTGGTTAAAACTCATAGTGGTTAAGACCCCATGGTTAAACTCATAGTGGTTAAACTCATAGTGGTTAAGATCCCAAGGTTAAACTCATAGTGGTTAAAACCCCATGGTTAAACTCATAGTGGTTAAGACCCCATGGTTAAAACTCATAATGGTTAAGACCCCATGGTTAAAACTCATAGTGGTTAAGACCCCATGGTTAAACTCATAGTGGTTAAGACCCCATGGTTAAACTCATAGTAGTTAAGACCCCATGGTTAAACTCATAGTGGTTAAGACCCCATGGTTAAACTCATAGTAGTTAAGACCCCATGGTTAAACTCATAGTGGTTAAACTCATAGTGGTTAAAACTCATAGTGGTTAAGACCCCATGGTTAAACTCATAGTGGTTAAGACCCCATGGTTAAAACTCATAGTGGTTAAGACCCCATGGTTAAACTCATAGTGGTTAAGACCCCATGGTTAAACTCATAGTGGTTAAGACCCCATGGTTAAAACTCATTGTGGTTAAGACCCCATGGTTAAACTCATAGTGGTTAAACTCATAGTGGTTAAGACCCCATGGTTAAACTCATAGTGGTTAAACTCATAGTGGTTAAGACCCCATGGTTAAACTCATAGTGGTTAAGACCCCATGGTTAAACTCATAGTGGTTAAACTCATAGTGGTTAAGACCCCATGGTTAAACTCATAGTGGTTAAGACCCCATGGTTAAACTCATAGTGGTTAAGACCCCATGGTTAAAACTCATAGTGGTTAAGACCCCATGGTTAAACTTATAGTGGTTAAGACCCCATGGTTAAACTCATAGTGGTTAAGACCCCATGGTTAAAACTCATTGTGGTTAAGACCCCATGGTTAAACTCATAGTGGTTAAACTCATAGTGGTTAAGACCCCATGGTTAAACTCATAGTGGTTAAGACTCCATGGTTAAACTCATAGTGGTTAAACTCATAGTGGTTAAGACCCCATGGTTAAACTCATAGTGGTTAAACTCATAGTGGTTAAGACCCCATGGTTAAACTCATAGTGGTTAAGACTCATAGTGGTTAAAACCCCATGGTTAAACTCATAGTGGTTAAAACTCCATGGTTAAACTCATAGTGGTTAAGACCCCATGGTTAAACTCATAGTGGTTAAGACCCCATGGTTAAACTCATAGTGGTTAAGACCCCATGGTTAAACTCATAGTGGTTAAGACCCCATGGTTAAACTCATAGTGGTTAAACTCATAGTGGTTAAGACCCCATGGTTAAACTCATAGTGGTTAAGACCCCATGGTTAAACTCATAGTGGTTAAAACTCATAGTGGTTAAGACCCCATGGTTAAACTCATAGTGGTTAAGACCCCATGGTTAAACTCATAGTGGTTAAAACTCCATGGTTAAACTCATAGTGGTTAAGACCCCATGGTTAAACTCATAGTGGTTAAACTCATAGTGGTTAAGACCCCATGGTTAAACTCATAGTGGTTAAGACCCCATGGTTAAACTCATAGTGGTTAAGACCCCATGGTTAAAACTCATTGTGGTTAAGACCCCATGGTTAAACTCATAGTGGTTAAACTCATAGTGGTTAAGACCCCATGGTTAAACTCATAGTGGTTAAACTCATAGTGGTTAAGACCCCATGGTTAAACTCATAGTGGTTAAACTCATAGTGGTTAAGACCCCATGGTTAAACTCATAGTGGTTAAACTCATAGTGGTTAAGACCCCATGGTTAAACTCATAGTGGTTAAGACTCATAGTGGTTAAAACCCCATGGTTAAACTCATAGTGGTTAAAACTCCATGGTTAAACTCATAGTAGTTAAGACCCCATGGTTAAACTCATAGTGGTTAAGACCCCATGGTTAAACTCATAGTGGTTAAGACCCCATGGTTAAACTCATAGTGGTTAAACTCATAGTGGTTAAGACCCCATGGTTAAACTCATAGTGGTTAAGACCCCATGGTTAAACTCATAGTGGTTAAAACTCATAGTGGTTAAGACCCCATGGTTAAACTCATAGTGGTTAAGACCCCATGGTTAAACTCATAGTGGATAAGACCCCATGGTTAAACTCATAGTGGTTAAAACTCCATGGTTAAACTCATAGTGGTTAAGACCCCATGGTTAAACTCATAGTGGTTAAACTCATAGTGGTTAAGACCCCATGGTTAAACTCATAGTGGTTAAGACCCCATGGTTAAACTCATAGTGGTTAAAACTCCATGGTTAAACTCATAGTGGTTAAGACCCCATGGTTAAACTCAAAGTGGTTAAGACCCCATGGTTAAACTCATAGTGGTTAAAACTCCATGGTTAAACTCATAGTGGTTAAGACCCCATGGTTAAACTCATAGTGGTTAAGACCCCATGGTTAAACTCATAGTGGTTAAACTCATAGTGGTTAAGACCCCATGGTTAAACTCATAGTGGTTAAAACTCCATGGTTAAACTCATAGTGGTTAAGACCCCATGGTTAAACTCATAGTGGTTAAGACCCCATGGTTAAACTCATAGTGGTTAAACTCATAGTGGTTAAGACCCCATGGTTAAACTCATAGTGGTTAAAACTCCATGGTTAAACTCATAGTGGTTAAGACCCCATGGTTAAAACTCATAGTGGTTAAGACCCCATGGTTAAAACTCATAGTGGTTAAGACCCCATGGTTAAAACTCATAGTGGTTAAGACCCCATGGTTAAACTCATAGTGGTTAAGACCCCATGGTTAAACTCATAGTGGTTAAGACCCCATGGTTAAACTCATAGTGGTTAAGACCCCATGGTTAAAACTCATAGTGGTTAAGACCCCATGGTTAAACTCATAGTGGTTAAGACCCCATGGTTAAACTCATAGTGGTTAAGACCCCATGGTTAAACTCATAGTGGTTAAGACCCCATGGTTAAACTCATAGTGGTTAAGACCCCATGGTTAAACTCATAGTAGTTAAGACCCCATGGTTAAACTCATAGTGGTTAAGACCCCATGGTTAAACTCATAGTGGTTAAGACCCCATGGTTAAACTCATAGTGGTTAAGACCCCATGGTTAAACTCATAGTGGTTAAGACCCCATGGTTAAACTCATAGTGGTTAAGACCCCATGGTTAAACTCATAGTGGTTAAGACCCCATGGTTAAACTCATAGTGGTTAAGACCCCATGGTTAAACTCATAGTGGTTAAGACCCCATGGTTAAACTCATAGTGGTTAAGACCCCATGGTTAAACTCATAGTGGTTAAGACCCCATGGTTATACTCATAGTGGTTAAGACCCCATGGTTATACTCATAGTGGTTAAGACCCCATGGTTAAACTCATAGTGGTTAAAACTCCATGGTTAAACTCAGTGGTTAAGACCCCATGGTTAAACTCATAGTGGTTAAGACCCCATGGTTAAACTCATAGTGGTTAAGACCCCATGGTTAAACTCATAGTGGTTAAGACCCCATGGTTATACTCATAGTGGTTAAAACTCCATGGTTAAACTCATAGTGGTTAAGACCCCATGGTTAAACTCATAGTGGTTAAGACCCCATGGTTAAACTCATAGTGGTTAAGACCCCATGGTTAAAACTCATAGTGGTTAAGACCCCATGGTTAAACTCATAGTGGTTAAGACCCCATGGTTAAACTCATAGTGGTTAAGACCCCATGGTTAAACTCATAGTGGTTAAGACCCCATGGTTAAACTCATAGTGGTTAAGACCCCATGGTTAAACTCATAGTGGTTAAGACCCCATGGTTAAACTCATAGTGGTTAAGACCCCATGGTTAAACTCATAGTGGTTAAGACCCCATGGTTAAACTCATAGTGGTTAAGACCCCATGGTTAAAACTCATAGTGGTTAAGACCCCATGGTTAAACTCATAGTGGTTAAGACCCCATGGTTAAACTCATAGTGGTTAAGACCCCATGGTTAAAACTCATTGTGGTTAAGACCCCATGGTTAAACTCATAGTGGTTAAACTCATAGTGGTTAAGACCCCATGGTTAAACTCATAGTGGTTAAACTCATAGTGGTTAAGACCCCATGGTTAAACTCATAGTGGTTAAGACCCCATGGTTAAACTCATAGTGGTTAAACTCATAGTGGTTAAGACCCCATGGTTAAACTCATAGTGGTTAAACTCATAGTGGTTAAGACCCCATGGTTAAACTCATAGTGGTTAAGACCCCATGGTTAAACTCATAGTGGTTAAGACCCCATGGTTAAAACTCATAGTGGTTAAGACCCCATGGTTAAACTCATAGTGGTTAAGACCCCATGGTTAAACTCATAGTGGTTAAGACCCCATGGTTAAACTCATAGTGGTTAAACTCATAGTGGTTAAGACCCCATGGTTAAACTCATAGTGGTTAAGACTCATAGTGGTTAAAACCCCATGGTTAAACTCATAGTGGTTAAAACTCCATGGTTAAACTCATAGTGGTTAAGACCCCATGGTTAAACTCATAGTGGTTAAGACCCCCATGGTTAAACTCATAGTGGTTAAGACCCCATGGTTAAACTCATAGTGGTTAAGACCCCATGGTTAAACTCATAGTGGTTAAACTCATAGTGGTTAAGACCCCATGGTTAAACTCATAGTGGTTAAGACCCCATGGTTAAACTCATAGTGGTTAAAACTCATAGTGGTTAAGACCCCATGGTTAAACTCATAGTGGTTAAGACCCCATGGTTAAACTCATAGTGGTTAAAACTCCATGGTTAAACTCATAGTGGTTAAGACCCCATGGTTAAACTCATAGTGGTTAAACTCATAGTGGTTAAGACCCCATGGTTAAACTCATAGTGGTTAAGACCCCATGGTTAAACTCATAGTGGTTAAGACCCCATGGTTAAAACTCATTGTGGTTAAGACCCCATGGTTAAACTCATAGTGGTTAAACTCATAGTGGTTAAGACCCCATGGTTAAACTCATAGTGGTTAAACTCATAGTGGTTAAGACCCCATGGTTAAACTCATAGTGGTTAAACTCATAGTGGTTAAGACCCCATGGTTAAACTCATAGTGGTTAAACTCATAGTGGTTAAGACCCCATGGTTAAACTCATAGTGGTTAAGACTCATAGTGGTTAAAACCCCATGGTTAAACTCATAGTGGTTAAAACTCCATGGTTAAACTCATAGTAGTTAAGACCCCATGGTTAAACTCATAGTGGTTAAGACCCCATGGTTAAACTCATAGTGGTTAAGACCCCATGGTTAAACTCATAGTGGTTAAACTCATAGTGGTTAAGACCCCATGGTTAAACTCATAGTGGTTAAGACCCCATGGTTAAACTCATAGTGGTTAAAACTCATAGTGGTTAAGACCCCATGGTTAAACTCATAGTGGTTAAGACCCCATGGTTAAACTCATAGTGGTTAAGACCCCATGGTTAAACTCATAGTGGTTAAAACTCCATGGTTAAACTCATAGTGGTTAAGACCCCATGGTTAAACTCATAGTGGTTAAACTCATAGTGGTTAAGACCCCATGGTTAAACTCATAGTGGTTAAGACCCCATGGTTAAACTCATAGTGGTTAAAACTCCATGGTTAAACTCATAGTGGTTAAGACCCCATGGTTAAACTCAAAGTGGTTAAGACCCCATGGTTAAACTCATAGTGGTTAAAACTCCATGGTTAAACTCATAGTGGTTAAGACCCCATGGTTAAACTCATAGTGGTTAAGACCCCATGGTTAAACTCATAGTGGTTAAACTCATAGTGGTTAAGACCCCATGGTTAAACTCATAGTGGTTAAAACTCCATGGTTAAACTCATAGTGGTTAAGACCCCATGGTTAAACTCATAGTGGTTAAGACCCCATGGTTAAAACTCATAGTGGTTAAGACCCCATGGTTAAAACTCATAGTGGTTAAGACCCCATGGTTAAAACTCATAGTGGTTAAGACCCCATGGTTAAACTCATAGTGGTTAAGAGCCCATGGTTAAACTCATAGTGGTTAAGACCCCATGGTTAAACTCATAGTGGTTAAGACCCCATGGTTAAAACTCATAGTGGTTAAGACCCCATGGTTAAACTCATAGTGGTTAAGACCCCATGGTTAAACTCATAGTGGTTAAGACCCCATGGTTAAACTCATAGTGGTTAAGACCCCATGGTTAAACTCATAGTGGTTAAGACCCCATGGTTAAACTCATAGTAGTTAAGACCCCATGGTTAAACTCATAGTGGTTAAGACCCCATGGTTAAACTCATAGTGGTTAAGACCCCATGGTTAAACTCATAGTGGTTAAGACCCCATGGTTAAACTCATAGTGGTTAAGACCCCATGGTTAAACTCATAGTGGTTAAGACCCCATGGTTAAACTCATAGTGGTTAAGACCCCATGGTTAAACTCATAGTGGTTAAGACCCCATGGTTAAACTCATAGTGGTTAAGACCCCATGGTTAAACTCATAGTGGTTAAGACCCCATGGTTAAACTCATAGTGGTTAAGACCCCATGGTTAAACTCATAGTGGTTAAGACCCCATGGTTATACTCATAGTGGTTAAGACCCCATGGTTATACTCATAGTGGTTAAGACCCCATGGTTAAACTCATAGTGGTTAAAACTCCATGGTTAAACTCAGTGGTTAAGACCCCATGGTTAAACTCATAGTGGTTAAGACCCCATGGTTAAACTCATAGTGGTTAAGACCCCATGGTTAAACTCATAGTGGTTAAGACCCCATGGTTATACTCATAGTGGTTAAGACCCCATGGTTAAACTCATAGTGGTTAAAACTCCATGGTTAAACTCATAGTGGTTAAGACCCCATGGTTAAACTCATAGTGGTTAAGACCCCATGGTTAAAACTCATAGTGGTTAAGACCCCATGGTTAAAACTCATAGTGGTTAAGACCCCATGGTTAAACTCATAGTGGTTAAGACCCCATGGTTAAACTCATAGTGGTTAAGACCCCATGGTTAAACTCATAGTGGTTAAGACCCCATGGTTAAACTCATAGTGGTTAAGACCCCATGGTTAAACTCATAGTGGTTAAGACCCCATGGTTAAACTCATAGTGGTTAAGACCCCATGGTTAAACTCATAGTGGTTAAGACCCCATGGTTAAACTCATAGTGGTTAAGACCCCATGGTTAAACTCATAGTGGTTAAGACCCCATGGTTAAACTCATAGTGGTTAAGACCCCATGGTTAAACTCATAGTGGTTAAGACCCCATGGTGAAACTCATAGTGGTTAAGACCCCATGGTTAAAACTCATAGTGGTTAAACTCATAGTGGTTAAGACCCCACAGCCAACGACACACTTCAGCTCTTTTTCCCCCGGACATACTGTTGTTGTTGTTTACTGTTACAAACTGTTCTACTTGTGCAAATAAACTAGACCCAGTCCAAGGTAGGGCTGTAATGTTACACGAGCTCCAATCACAACCTGTTGAAATCCTACAACAACACAGCTGAACAGAGGTCAACAACACGACTTCTGAGAGGAGAGTAAACACTGGACAGCACCACTTTCAAGGCTCTCCTGAATGTCAAGGCCTTCAGAGGAAACTGTTCTGTAATCAGTCCATCAGCACGATCCCTTCATGTCATGTCAAGGCCTTCAGAGGAAACTGTTCTGTAATCAGTCCATCAGTGTAGGATCCTGACCCTTTGAAATCCTCCAGAAGTATTTGTCAACATGTTATTGTGCTGCTGTCTGACTAAAGACAGGTTGTGGGTAGCTAGAGAGGCTGTCTGACTAAGGACAGGTTGTGGGTAGCTAGAGAGGCTGTCTGACTAAAGACAGGTTGTGGGTAGCTAGAGAGGCTGTCTGACTAAAGACAGGTTGTGGGTAGCTAGAGAGGCTGTCTGACTAAAGACAGGTTGTGGGTAGCTAGAGGGGCTGTCTGACTAAAGACAGGTTGTGGGTAGCTAGAGGGGCTGTCTGACTAAGGACAGGTTGTGGGTAGCTAGAGAGGCTGTCTGACTAAAGACAGGTTGTGGGTAGCTAGAGGGGCTGTCTGACTAAAGACAGGTTGTGGGTAGCTAGAGGGGCTGTCTGACTAAAGACAGGTTGTGGGTAGCTAGAGAGGCTGTCTGACTAAAGACAGGTTGTGGGTAGCTAGAGGGGCTGTCTGACTAAAGAAAGGTTGTGGGTAGCTAGAGAGGCTGTCTGACTAAAGGCAGGTTGTGGGTAGCTAGAGAGGCTGTCTGACTAAAGACAGGTTGTGGGTAGCTAGAGGGGCTGTCTGACTAAAGACAGGTTGTGGGTAGCTAGAGAGACTGTCTGACTAAGGACAGGTTGTGGGTAGCTAGAGGGGCTGTCTGACTAAAGGCAGGTTGTGGGTAGCTAGAGGGGCTGTCTGACTAAGGACAGGTTGTGGGTAGCTAGAGAGGCTGTCTGACTAAAGACAGGTTGTGGGTAGCTAGAGAGGCTGTCTGACTAAAGGCAGGTTGTGGGTAGCTAGAGGGGCTGTCTGACTAAAGACAGGTTGTGGGTAGCTAGAGGGGCTGTCTGACTAAAGACAGGTTGTGGGTAGCTAGAGAGGCTGTCTGACTAAGGACAGGTTGTGGATAGCTAGAGGGGCTGTCTGACTAAAGACAGGTTGTGGATAGCTAGAGGGGCTGTCTGACTAAAGACAGGTTGTGGGTAGCTAGAGAGGCTGTCTGACTAAAGACAGGTTGTGGGTAGCTAGAGAGGCTGTCTGACTAAAGACAGGTTGTGGGTAGCTAGAGAGGCTGTCTGACTAAAGACAGGTTGTGGGTAGCTAGAGAGGCTGTCTGACTAAAGACAGGTTGTGGGTAGCTAGAGAGGCTGTCTGACTAAAGACAGGTTGTGGGTAGCTAGAGAGGCTGTCTGACTAAAGACAGGTTGTGGGTAGCTAGAGGGGCTGTCTGACTAAAGACAGGTTGTGGGTAGCTAGAGAGGCTGTCTGACTAAAGGAGAGGTCAAGAGGGGGAAGTAAAGGCCTGGACAAAAATATATCTTGAAACCTGACCCACCCTAGATGTGGCGTGGATGATTTCTGACAGCTGGGAGTTAGGTGGGGTCATGTAGCTCTGTTATAACAGCTGGGAGTTAGGGTGGGGTCATGTAGCTCTGTTATAACAGCTGGGAGTTAGGTGGGGTCATGTAGCTCTGTTATAACAGCTGGGAGTTAGGTGGGGTCATGTAGCTCTGTTATAACAGCTGGGAGTTAGGTGGGGTCATGTAGCTCTGCTATAACAGCTGGGAGTTAGGTGGGGTCATGTAGCTCTGTTATAACAGCTGGGAGTTAGGTGGGGTCATGTAGCTCTGTTATAACAGCTGGGAGTTAGGTGGGGTCATGTAGCTCTGTTATAACAGCTGGGAGTTAGGTGGGGTCATGTAGCTCTGTTATAACAGCTGGGAGTTAGGTGGGGTCATGTAGCTCTGTTCAGACAGCTGGGAGTTAGGTGGGGTCATGTAGCTCTGTTATAACAGCTGGGAGTTAGGTGGGGTCATGTAGCTCTGTTATAACAGCTGGGAGTTAGGTGGGGTCATGTAGCTCTGCTATAACAGCTGGGAGTTAGGTGGGGTCATGTAGCTCTGCTATAACAGCTGGGAGTTAGGTGGGGTCATGTAGCTCTGTTCAGACAGCTGGGAGTTAGGTGGGGTCATGTAGCTCTGTTATAACAGCTGGGAGTTAGGTGGGGTCATGTAGCTCTGTTATAACAGCTGGGAGTTAGGTGGGGTCATGTAGCTCTGTTATAACAGCTGGGAGTTAGGTGGGGTCATGTAGCTCTGCTATAACAGCTGGGAGTTAGGTGGGGTCATGTAGCTCTGCTATAACAGCTGGGAGTTAGGTGGGGTCATGTAGCTCTGCTATAACAGCTGGGAGTTAGGTGGGGTCATGTAGCTCTGTTATAACAGCTGGGAGTTAGGTGGGGTCATGTAGCTCTGTTATAACAGCTGGGAGTTAGGTGGGGTCATGTAGCTCTGTTATAACAGCTGGGAGTTAGGTGGGGTCATGTAGCTCTGTTATAACAGCTGGGAGTTAGGTGGGGTCATGTAGCTCTGTTATAACAGCTGGGAGTTAGGTGGGGTCATGTAGCTCTGTTCAGACAGCAGGGAGTTAGGTGGGGTCATGTAGCTCTGTTATAACAGCTGGGAGTTAGGTGGGGTCATGTAGCTCTGTTATAACAGCTGGGAGTTAGGTGGGGTCATGTAGCTCTGTTCAGACAGCTGGGAGTTAGGTGGGGTCATGTAGCTCTGCTATAACAGCTGGGAGTTAGGTGGGGTCATGTAGCTCTGTTATAACAGCTGGGAGTTAGGTGGGGTCATGTAGCTCTGTTATAACAGCTGGGAGTTAGGTGGGGTCATGTAGCTCTGTTATAACAGCTGGGAGTTAGGTGGGGTCATGTAGCTCTGCTATAACAGCTGGGAGTTAGGTGGGGTCATGTAGCTCTGTTATAACAGCTGGGAGTTAGGTGGGGTCATGTAGCTCTGTTATAACAGCTGGGAGTTAGGTGGGGTCATGTAGCTCTGCTATAACAGCTGGGAGTTAGGTGGGGTCATGTAGCTCTGTTATAACAGCTGGGAGTTAGGTGGGGTCATGTAGCTCTGCTATAACAGCTGGGAGTTAGGTGGGGTCATGTAGCTCTGTTATAACAGCTGGGAGTTAGGTGGGGTCATGTAGCTCTGTTATAACAGCTGGGAGTTAGGTGGGGTCATGTAGCTCTGCTATAACAGCTGGGAGTTAGGTGAGGTCATGGAGCTCTGTTATAACAGCTGGGAGTTAGGTGGGGTCATGTTGCTCTGTTATAACAGCTGGGAGTTAGGTGGGGTCATGTAGCTCTGTTATAACAGCTGGGAGTTAGGTGGGGTCATGTAACTCTGCTATAACAGCTGGGAGTTAGGTGGGGTCATGTAGCTCTGTTATAACAGCTGGGAGTTAGGTGGGGTCATGTAGCTCTGTTCAGACAGCAGGGAGTTAGGTGGGGTCATGTAGCTCTGTTCAGACAGCAGGGAGTTAGGTGGGGTCATGTAGCTCTGCTATAACAGCTGGGAGTTAGGTGGGGTCATGTAGCTCTGTTATAACAGCTGGGAGTTAGGTGGGGTCATGTAGCTCTGTTATAACAGCTGGGAGTTAGGTGGGGTCATGTAGCTCTGTTATAACAGCTGGGAGGTAGGTGGGGTCATGTAGCTCTGTTATAACAGCTGGGAGTTAGGTGGGGTCATGTAGCTCTGTTATAACAGCTGGGAGTTAGGTGGGGTCATGTAGCTCTGTTATAACATCTGGGAGTTAGGTGGGGTCATGTAGCTCTGTTATAACAGCTGGGAGTTAGGTGGGGTCATGTAGCTCTGTTATAACATCTGGGAGTTAGGTGGGGTCATGTAGCTCTGTTATAACAGCTGGGAGTTAGGTGGGGTCATGTAGCTCTGTTATAACAGCTGGGAGTTAGGTGGGGTCATGTAGCTCTGTTATAACAGCTGGGAGTTAGGTGGGGTCATGTAGCTCTGTTATAACAGCTGGGAGTTAGGTGGGGTCATGTAGCTCTGTTCCACAGCTCATGCCAGACCACTGGGACAAATAGAACCCAAGTGTTCTATGGCATCTATGGCATGTCCAAATACTGTTCACTCTTTCTGTGATCTCTTTCACTCCTTTCCTACTTTAATAATGTCTCCTTAATAATGTTTACATATCCTGCATTACTCATCTCATATGTATATACTGTATTCTATTCTACTGTATCTTAGTCTATGTATTACTCATCTCATATGTATATACTGTATTCTATACTACTGTATCTTAGTCTATGTATTACTCATCTCATATGTATATACTGTATTCTATACTACTGTATCTTAGTCTATGTATTACTCATCTCATATGTATATACTGTATTCTATTCTACTGTATCTTAGTCTATGTATTACTCATCTCATATGTATATACTGTATTCTAATCTACTGTATCTTAGTCCATGCTGCTCTGACATTGCTCATCCATATATTTATATATTCTTAATTCCTTTACTAAGATTTGTGTGTATTGGGTAGTTGTTGTGAAATTGTTTGATTACATGTTAGATATTACTGCATTGTCGGATCTAGAAACACCAGCTTTTCGCTTCACTCGCAATAACATCTGCTAAACACGTGTATGTAACCAATCGAATTTGATTTGACAGTGAACTATATCGTGTTATGCTTGACAACAATGGTGAACACCAGACTACGGAAACTCACCGGGCATGATGCTGCTCCCAGGCTCGTTCTCAGGCAGACTGAGTTCTCCCAGGCCAGAGCGGGGCCCGGACCCCAGGAAGCGGATATCATTGGCGATCTTCATCATACTGACGGCCACCGTGTTCAACGCTCCACTCAGCTCCACCAGAGCATCGTGGGCCGCCAGAGCCTCAAATTTGTTGGGAGCAGTCACGAAAGGCAGACCTGGAGACAGGATGTGACATCATGTAGACAGGTCTTGATAAAAACAGAAACAATTCAAGGTTGACAGAGTATGTAATGTCTGACTTATGATAACAGCTGTGAGGGTAAACTGTAGCCATTACACCACAATGCAAACCCTCTGACAGAACCAAGGGACTTGGTGTACAGAGAAAACAGGAGAGGACCTAGTGCAGAGCTGTGGGGGACACCAGTAGTGAGACATTATAGAGGACCTAGTACAGAGCCCAGGGGGACACCAGTAGTGAGACATTATAGAGGACCTAGTACAGAGACCTGGGGGACACCAGTAGTGAGAAACCAGACATGACTATGATAAACATTATGAAATGTGTGTGTGTGTGTGTGTGTGTGTGTGTGTGTGTGTGTGTGTGTGTGTGTGTGTGTGTGTGTGTGTGTGTGTGTGTGTGTACCCTCCTGTACCTGTGAGAGAGGCGACAGTAGCTGCTACTTTCTCAGCGAAGCCGATGCGCGTGTTGAGGCCCGTGCCCACGGCGGTACCTCCTGCTGCCAGCTCATATATTCTGGGCATGGCCGTCTTCACTCGCTCAATACTGTACTTTACCTGCTGCACATACCCACCGAACTCCTGTAAAACCAAGAGAAACAGGACCGTTGGTCGGCTGGTAGAAATGCATTTTAAATGGCTCATTGGGACAGTTGGTCGGCTGGTAGAAATACATTTTAAATGGCTCATTGGGACATCTAGCAGACTAGCATGTTATCACACTAGTGTTGCACGTACAGTACACCGAAACATCGGCACTTTTCCAATACAACACGAAAAACAGGTCGTTACAACATTTTTGTTACCTTGGTTTCTTCTATCAAAATGTCTCACACGTTTGGAAATAAAGTAAATGTATTGAAATGAATTAAATTTGTCCAAGTTTATCATAAACCATCAACAGTTATTCGTATTCCCTGCAACTTCCTCAAGAGGCAACGGCAAGGGAATGCCCTTCTGAGTGTGTGTGTACTGTACCTGTCCCAGAGACAACGGCACAGCGTCCCGTACCTGTCCCAGAGACAACGGCACAGCGTCCCGTACCTGTCCCAGAGACAACGGCACAGCGTCCCGTACCTGTCCCAGAGACAACGGCACAACATCCTGTGTGTGTACTGTACCTGTCCCAGAGACAACGGCACAGCGTCCTGTGTGTGTGTGTGTACTGTACCTGTCCCAGAGACAACGGCACAGCGTCCTGTGTGTGTGTGTGTGTGTGTGTGTGTGTGTGCGTACTGTACCTGTCCCAGAGACAACGGCACAGCGTCCTGTGTGTGTGTGTGTGTGTGTGTGTGTGTGTGCGTACTGTACCTGTCCCAGAGACAACGGCACAGCGTCCTGTGTGTGTGTGTGTGTGTGTGTGTGTGTGCGTACTGTACCTGTCCCAGAGACAACGGCACAGCGTCCTGTGTGTGTGTGTGTGTGTGCGTACTGTACCTGTCCCAGAGACAACGGCACAGCGTCCTGTGTGTGTGTGTGTGTGTGTGTGTGTGTGTGCGTACTGTACCTGTCCCAGAGACAACGGCACAGCGTCCTGTGTGTGTGTGTGTGTGTGTGCGTACTGTACCTGTCCCAGAGACAACGGCACAGCGTCCTGTGTGTGTGCGTCCGATCTTGATGATGTCTTTAAACTCCACAGCCTTGGCGTGCAGGGCGTCGTGGAGGTGTTGTAGCCCGGGCAGCAGAACCTCGTGGACCTCTTTGGCTGCTGCGATGTGCATGGCTGTGGGGAACGTATCGTTGGAGCTCTGCAAGAGCAGACAAGAGGTGAACTACAGGTCCATTCTAATACTCTGAAAGACCCAACTATCTACATTAAATACAGATTAAATATCAAACTAACTCTTTGCCTGAGCTTTTCAGAGAGCCATGAATAAAAACTATCAACTAAATGCTGCAAACGCTGCCGTCCGTTACCCTCCTGAGGGCAAACGCTGCCGTCCGTTACCCTCCTGAGGGCAAACGCTACAGTCTGTTACCCTCCTGAGGGCAAACGCTACAGTCTGTTACCCTCCTGAGGGCAAACGCTACAGTCTGTTACCCTCCTGAGGGCAAACGCTACAGTCTGTTACCCTTCTGAGGGCAAACGCTACAGTCTGTTACCCTCCTGAGGGCAAACGCTACAGTCTGTTACCCTTTAGAGGGCAACGCTACAGTCTGTTACCCTCCTGAGGGCAAACGCTACAGTCTGTTACCCTCCTGAGGGCAAATGCTACAGTCTGTTACCCTTCTGAGGGCAAACGCTACAGTCTGTTACCCTCCTGAGGGCAAACGCTACAGTCTGTTACCCTCCTGAGGGCAAACGCTACAGTCTGTTACCCTCCTGAGGGCAAATGCTACAGTCTGTTACCCTTCTGAGGGCAAACGCTACAGTCTGTTACCCTCCTGAGGGCAAACGCTACAGTCTGTTACCCTCCTGAGGGCAAACGCTACAGTCTGTTACCCTCCTGAGGGCAAACGCTACAGTCTGTTACCCTCCTGAGGGCAAACGCTACAGTCTGTTACCCTCCTGAGGGCAAACGCTACAGTCTGTTACCCTCCTGAGGGCAAACGCTACAGTCTGTTACCCTCCTGAGGGCAAACGCTACAGTCTGTTACCCTCCTGAGGGCAAACGCTACAGTCTGTTACCCTTTAGAGGGCAAACGCTACAGTCTGTTACCCTCCTGAGGGCAAACGCTACAGTCTGTTACCCTCCTGAGGGCAAATGCTACAGTCTGTTACCCTTCTGAGGGCAAACGCTACAGTCTGTTACCCTCCTGAGGGCAAACGCTACAGTCTGTTACCCTCCTGAGGGCAAACGCTACAGTCTGTTACCCTCCTGAGGGCAAATGCTACAGTCTGTTACCCTTCTGAGGGCAAACGCTACAGTCTGTTACCCTCCTGAGGGCAAACGCTACAGTCTGTTACCCTCCTGAGGGCAAACGCTACAGTCTGTTACCCTCCTGAGGGCAAACGCTACAGCCTGTTACCCTTCTGAGGGCAAACGCTACAGTCTGTTACCCTCCTGAGGGCAAACACTACAGTCTGTTACCCTTTAGAGGGCAAACGCTACAGTCTGTTACCCTCCTGAGGGCAAACGCTACAGTCTGTTACCCTCCTGAGGGCAAACGCTACAGTCTGTTACCCTCCTGAGGGCAAACGCTGCCGTCTGTTACCCTCCTGAGGGCAAACGCTACAGTCTGTTACCCTTCTGAGGGCAAACGCTACAGTCTGTTACCCTCCTGAGGGCAAACGCTACAGTCTGTTACCCTTTAGAGGGCAAACGCTACAATCTGTTACCCTTCTGAGGGCAAACGCTACAGTCTGTTACCCTCCTGAGGGCAAACGCTACAGTCTGTTACCCTCCTGAGGGCAAACGCTACAGTCTGTTACCCTTCTGAGGGCAAACGCTACAGTCTGTTACCCTTCTGAGGGCAAACGCTACAGCCTGTTACCCTTCTGAGGGCAAACGCTACAGTCTGTTACCCTTCTGGGGGCAAACGCTACAGTCTGTTACCCTTCTGAGGGCAAACGCTACAGTCTGTTACCCTCCTGAGGGCAAACGCTACAGTCTGTTACCCTTCTGAGGGCAAACGCTACAGTCTGTTACCCTCCTGAGGGCAAACGCTACAGTCTGTTACCCTCCTGAGGGCAAACGCTACAGTCTGTTACCCTTCTGAGGGCAAACGCTACAGTCTGTTACCCTCCTGAGGGCAAACGCTACAGTCTGTTACCCTCCTGAGGGCAAACGCTACAGTCTGTTACCCTTCTGAGGGCAAACGCTACAGTCTGTTACCCTCCTGAGGGCAACGCTGCCGTCCGTTACCCTCCTGAGGGCAAACGCTACAGTCCGTTACCCTTCTGAGGGCAAACGCTACAGTCTGTTACCCTTCTGAGGGCAAACGCTACAGTCTGTTACCCTTCTGAGGGCAAACGCTACAGTCTGTTACCCTCCTGAGGGCAAACGCTACAGTCTGTTACCCTTTAGAGGGCAAACGCTACAGTCTGTTACCCTTTAGAGGGCAAACGCTACAGTCTGTTACCCTCCTGAGGGCAAACGCTACAGTCTGTTACCCTTCTGAGGGCAAACGCTACAGTCTGTTACCCTCCTGAGGGCAAACGCTACAGTCCGTTACCCTTTAGAGGGCAAACGCTACAGTCTGTTACCCTCCTGAGGGCAAACGCTACAGTCTGTTACCCTTCTGAGGGCAAACGCTACAGTCTGTTACCCTTCTGAGGGCAAACGCTACAGTCTGTTACCCTCCTGAGGGCAAACGCTACAGTCTGTTACCCTCCTGAGGGCAAACGCTACAGTCTGTTACCCTCCTGAGGGCAAACGCTACAGTCTGTTACCCTTCTGAGGGCAAACGCTTACAGTCTGTTACCCTCCTGAGGGCAAACGCTGCCGTCCGTTACCCTCCTGAGGGCAAACGCTACAGTCCGTTACCCTTCTGAGGGCAACGCTACAGTCTGTTACCCTCCTGAGGGCAAACGCTACAGTCTGTTACCCTCCTGAGGGCAAACGCTACAGTCTGTTACCCTTCTGAGGGCAAACGCTACAGTCTGTTACCCTTTAGAGGGCAAACGCTACAGTCTGTTACCCTTCTGAGGGCAAACGCTACAGTCCGTTACCCTCCTGAGGGCAAACGCTACAGTCTGTTACCCTCCTGAGGGCAAACGCTACAGTCTGTTACCCTTCTGAGGGCAAACGCTACAGTCTGTTACCCTCCTGAGGGCAAACGCTACAGTCTGTTACCCTTCTGAGGGCAAACGCTACAGTCTGTTACCCTCCTGAGGGCAAACGCTACAGTCTGTTACAGTCTGTTAGCAACATCCCGCAAAGGCGGAGGTGTTGCTAACATTTACGATAGCAAATTTCAATTTACAAAAAAAAAAATGACGTTTTCGTCTTTTGAGCTTCTAGTCATGAAATCTATGCAGCCTACTCAATCACTTTTTATAGCTACTGTTTACAGGCCTCCTGGGTCATATACAGCGTTCCTCACTGAGTTCCCTGAATTCCTATCGGACCTTGTAGTCATAGCAGATAATATTCTAATCTTTGGTGACTTTAATATTCACATGGAAAAGTCCACAGACCCACTCCAAAAGGCTTTCGGAGCCATCATCGACTCAGTGGGTTTTGTCCAACATGTCTCTGGACCCACTCACTGTCACAGTCATACGCTGGACCTAGTTTTGTCCCATGGAATAAATGTTGTGGATCTTAATGTTTTTCCTCATAATCCAGGACTATCGGACCACCATTTTATTACGTTTGCAATTGCAACAAATAATCTGCTCAGACCCCAACCAAGGAACATCAAAAGTCGTGCTATAAATTCACAGACAACACAAAGATTCCTTGATGTCCTTCCAGATTCCCTCTGTCTACCCAATGACACCAGAGGACAAAAATCAGTTAACCACCTAACTGAGGAACTCAATTTAACCTTGCGCAATACCCTAGATGCAGTTGCACCCCTAAAAACTAAAAACATTTCTCATAAGAAACTAGCTCCCTGGTACACAGAAAATACCCGAGCTCTGAAGCAAGCTTCCAGAAAATTGGAACGGAAATGGCGCCACACCAAACTGGAAGTCTTCCGTCTAGCTTGGAAAGACAGTACCGTGCAGTACCGAAGAGCCCTTACTGCTGCTCGATCATCCTATTTTTCTAACTTAATTGAGGACAATAAGAACAATCCAAAATTCCTTTTTGATACGGTCGCAAAGCTAACTAAAAAGCAGCATTCCCCAAGAGAGGATGACTTTCACTTTAGCAGTGATAAATTCATGAACTTCTTTGAGGAAAAAAATTATGATTATTAGAAAGCAAATTACAGACTCCTCCTTAAATCTGCGTATTCCTTCAAAGCTCAGTTGTCCTGAGTCTGCACAACTCTGCGTGGACCTAGGATCAAGAGAGACGCTCAAGTGTTTTAGTACTATATCTCTTGACACAATGATGAAAATAATCATGGCCTCTAAACCTTCAAGCTGCTTACTGGACCCTATTCCAACTAAACTACTGAAAGAGCTGCTTCCTGTGCTTGGCCCTCCTATGTTGAACATAATAAACGGCTCTCTATCCACCGGATGTGTACCAAACTCACTAAAAGTGGCAGTAATAAAGCCTCTCTTGAAAAAGCCAAACCTTGACCCAGAAAATATAAAAAACTATCGGCCTATATCGAATCTTCCATTCCTCTCAAAAATCTTAGAAAAGGCTGTTGCTCAGCAACTCACTGCCTTCCTGAAGACAAACAATGTATATGAAATGCTTCAGTCTGGTTTTAGACCCCATCATAGCACTGAGACGGCACTTGTGAAGGTGGTAAATGACATTTTAATGGCATCGGACCGAGGCTCTGCATCTGTCCTCGTGCTCCTAGACCTTAGTGCTGCTTTTGATACCATCGATCACCACATTCTTTTGGAGAGATTGGAAACCCAAATTGGTCTACACGGTCAAGTTCTGGCCTGGTTTAGATCTTATCTGTCGGAAAGATATCAGTTTGTCTCTGTGGATGGTTTGTCCTCTGACAAATCAACTGTAAATTTCGGTGTTCCTCAAGGTTCCGTTTTAGGACCGCTGTTGTTTTCACTATATATTTTACCTCTTGGGGATGTTATTCGAAAACATAATGTTAACTTTCACTGCTATGCGGATGATACACAGCTGTACATTTCAATGAAACATGGTGAAGCCCCAAAATTGCCCTCGCTAGAAGCATGTGTTTCAGACATAAGGAAGTGGATGGCAGCAAACTTTCTACTTTTAAACTCGGATAAAACAGAGATGCTTGTTCTAGGTCCCAAGAAACAAAGAGATCTTCTGTTGAATCTGACAATTAATCTTAATGGTTGTACAGTCATCTCAAATAAAACTGTGAAGGACCTCGGCGTTACTCTGGACCCTGATCTCTCTTTTGAAGAACATATCAAGACCATTTCAAGGACAGCTTTTTTCCATCTACGTAACATTGCAAAAATCAGAAACTTTCTGTCCAAAAATGATGCAGAAAAATTAATCCATGCTTTTGTCACTTCTAGGTTAGACTACTGCAATGCTCTACTTTCCGGCTACCCGGATAAAGCACTAAATAAACTTCAGTTAGTGCTAAATACGGCTGCTAGAATCCTGACTAGAACCAAAAATTTGATCATATTACTCCAGTGCTAGCCTCCCTACACTGGCTTCCTGTCAAAGCAAGGGCTGATTTCAAGGTTTTACTGCTAACCTACAAAGCATTGCATGGGCTTGCTCCTACCTATCTCTCTGATTTGGTCCTGCCGTACATACCTACACGTACGCTACGGTCACAAGACGCAGGCCTCCTAATTGTCCCTAGAATTTCTAAGCAAACAGCTGGAGGCAGGGCTTTCTCCTATAGAGCTCCATTTTTATGGAACGGTCTGCCTACCCATGTCAGAGACGCAAACTCGGTCTCAACCTTTAAGTCTTTACTGAAGACTCATCTCTTCAGTGGGTCATATGATTGAGTGTAGTCTGGCCCAGGAGTGGGAGGGTGAACGGAAAGGCTCTGGAGCAACGAACCACCCTTGCTGTCTCTGCCTGGCCGGTTCCCCTCTTTCCACTGGGATTCTCTGCCTCTAACCCTATTACAGGGGCTGAGTCACTGGCTTGCTGGGGCTCTCTCATGCCGTCCCTGAGGGGGTGCGTCACCTGAGTGGGTTGATTCACTGATGTGGTCATCCTGTCTGGGTTGGCGCCCCCCCTTGGTTGTGCCGTGGCGGAGATCTTTGCGGGCTATACTCAGCTTTGTCTCAGGATGGTAAGTTGGTGGTTGAAGATATCCCTCCAGTGGTGTGGGGGCTGTGCTTTGGCATAGTGGGTGGGGTTATATCCTTCCTGTTTGGCCCTGTCCGGGGTGTCCTCGGGTGGGGCCACAGTGTCTCCTGACCCCTCCTGTCTCAGCCTTCAGTATTTATGCTGCAGTAGTTTATGTGTCGGGGGGCTGGGGTCAGTTTGTTATATCTGGAGTACTTCTCCTGTCCAATTCGGTGTCCTGTGTGAATCTAAGTGTGCGTTCTCTAATTCTCTCCTTCTCTCTCTCGGAGGACCTGAGCCCTAGGACCATGCCCCAGGACTACCTGACATGATGACTCCTTGCTGTCCCCAGTCCACCTGGCCGTGCTGCTGCTCCAGTTTCAACTGAACCGCGGCCCTAGGACCATGTCCCAGGACTACTTGACATGATGACTCCTTGCTGTCCCCAGTCCACCTGGCCGTGCTGCTGCTCCAGTTTCAACTGTTCTGCCTTATTATTATTCGACCATGCTGGTCATTTATGAACATTTGAACATCTTGGCCATGTTCTGTTATAATCTCTACCCGGCACAGCCAGAAGAGGACTGGCCACCCCACATAGCCTGGTTCCTCTCTAGGTTTCTTCCTAGGTTTTGGCTTTTCTAGGGAGTTTTTCCTAGCCACCGTGCTTCTACACCTGCATTGCTTGCTGTTTGGGGTTTTAGGCTGGGTTTCTGTACAGCACTTTGAGATATCAGCTGATGTACGAAGGGCTATATAAATAAATTTGATTTGATTTTGATTTGATTTACCCTCCTGAGGGCAAACGCTACAGTCTGTTACCCTCCTGAGGGCAAACGCTACAGTCTGTTACCCTCCTGAGGGCAAACGCTACAGTCTGTTACCCTCCTGAGGGCAAACGCTACAGTCTGTTACCCTCCTGAGGGCAAACGCTACAGTCTGTTACCCTCCTGAGGGCAAACGCTACAGTCTGTTACCCTTTAGAGGGCAAACGCTACAGTCTGTTACCCTTTAGAGGGCAAACGCTACAGTCTGTTACCCTCCTGAGGGCAAACGCTACAGTCTGTTACCCTCCTGAGGGCAAACGCTACAGTCTGTTACCCTCCTGAGGGCAAACGCTACAGTCCGTTACCCTTTAGAGGGCAAACGCTACAGTCTGTTACCCTCCTGAGGGCAAACGCTACAGTCTGTTACCCTCCTGAGGGCAAACGCTACAGTCTGTTACCCTTCTGAGGGCAAACGCTACAGTCTGTTACCCTTTAGAGGGCAAACGCTACAGTCTGTTACCCTTTAGAGGGCAAACGCTTACAGTCTGTTACCCTCCTGAGGGCAAACGCTACAGTCTGTTACCCTCCTGAGGGCAAACGCTACAGTCTGTTACCCTCCTGAGGGCAAACGCTACAGTCCGTTACCCTTTAGAGGGCAAACGCTACAGTCTGTTACCCTCCTGAGGGCAAACGCTACAGTCTGTTACCCTTCTGAGGGCAAACGCTACAGTCTGTTACCCTTTAGAGGGCAAACGCTACAGTCTGTTACCCTTCTGAGGGCAAACGCTACAGTCTGTTACCCTTTAGAGGGCAAACGCTACAGTCTGTTACCCTTTAGAGGGCAAACGCTACAGTCTGTTACCCTCCTGAGGGCAAACGCTACAGTCTGTTACCCTCCTGAGGGCAAACGCTACAGTCTGTTACCCTCCTGAGGGCAAACGCTACAGTCCGTTACCCTTTAGAGGGCAAACGCTACAGTCTGTTACCCTCCTGAGGGCAAACGCTACAGTCTGTTACCCTTCTGAGGGCAAACGCTACAGTCTGTTACCCTTTAGAGGGCAAACGCTACAGTCTGTTACCCTCCTGAGGGCAAACGCTACAGTCTGTTACCCTTTAGAGGGCAAACGCTACAGTCTGTTACCCTCCTGAGGGCAAACGCTACAGTCTGTTACCCTTCTGAGGGCAAACGCTACAGTCTGTTACCCTCCTGAGGGCAAACGCTACAGTCCGTTACCCTTTAGAGGGCAAACGCTACAGTCTGTTACCCTCCTGAGGGCAAACGCTACAGTCTGTTACCCTTCTGAGGGCAAACGCTACAGTCTGTTACCCTTCTGAGGGCAAACGCTACAGTCTGTTACCCTTTAGAGGGCAAACGCTACAGTCTGTTACCCTCCTGAGGGCAAACGCTACAGTCTGTTACCCTCCTGAGGGCAAACGCTACAGTCTGTTACCCTCCTGAGGGCAAACGCTACAGTCTGTTACCCTTTAGAGGGCAAACGCTACAGTCTGTTACCCTTTAGAGGGCAACGCTACAGTCTGTTACCCTCCTGAGGGCAAACGCTACAGTCTGTTACCCTCCTGAGGGCAAACGCTACAGTCTGTTACCCTCCTGAGGGCAAACGCTACAGTCCGTTACCCTTTAGAGGGCAAACGCTACAGTCTGTTACCCTCCTGAGGGCAAACGCTACAGTCTGTTACCCTTCTGAGGGCAAACGCTACAGTCTGTTACCCTTCTGAGGGCAAACGCTACAGTCTGTTACCCTCCTGAGGGCAAACGCTACAGTCTGTTACCCTCCTGAGGGCAAACGCTACAGTCTGTTACCCTCCTGAGGGCAAACGCTACAGTCTGTTACCCTTCTGAGGGCAAACGCTACAGTCTGTTACCCTTCTGAGGGCAAACGCTACAGTCTGTTACCCTCCTGAGGGCAAACGCTACAGTCTGTTACCCTTCTGAGGGCAAACGCTACAGTCTGTTACCCTTCTGAGGGCAAACGCTACAGTCTGTTACCCTTCTGAGGGCAAACGCTACAGTCTGTTACCCTTTAGAGGGCAAACGCTACAGTCTGTTACCCTCCTGAGGGCAAACGCTACAGTCCGTTACCCTCCTGAGGGCAAACGCTACAGTCTGTTACCCTCCTGAGGGCAAACGCTACAGTCTGTTACCCTTCTGAGGGCAAACGCTACAGTCTGTTACCCTTTAGAGGGCAAACGCTACAGTCTGTTACCCTTCTGAGGGCAAACGCTACAGTCCGTTACCCTCCTGAGGGCAAACGCTACAGTCTGTTACCCTCCTGAGGGCAAACGCTACAGTCTGTTACCCTTCTGAGGGCAAACGCTACAGTCTGTTACCCTCCTGAGGGCAAACGCTACAGTCTGTTACCCTTCTGAGGGCAAACGCTACAGTCTGTTACCCTCCTGAGGGCAAACGCTACAGTCTGTTACCCTCCTGAGGGCAAACGCTACAGTCTGTTACCCTTTAGAGGGCAAACGCTACAGTCTGTTACCCTCCTGAGGGCAAACGCTACAGTCTGTTACCCTCCTGAGGGCAAACGCTACAGTCTGTTACCCTTCTGAGGGCAAACGCTACAGTCTGTTACCCTTCTGAGGGCAAACGCTACAGTCTGTTACCCTCCTGAGGGCAAACGCTACAGTCTGTTACCCTTTAGAGGGCAACGCTACAGTCCGTTACCCTCCTGAGGGCAAACGCTACAGTCTGTTACCCTTCTGAGGGCAAACGCTACAGTCTGTTACCCTTCTGAGGGCAAACGCTACAGTCTGTTACCCTTCTGAGGGCAAACGCTACAGTCTGTTACCCTTTAGAGGGCAAACGCTACAGTCTGTTACCCTTCTGAGGGCAAACGCTACAGTCTGTTACCCTTTAGAGGGCAAACGCTACAGTCTGTTACCCTCCTGAGGGCAAACGCTACAGTCTGTTACCCTCCTGAGGGCAAACGCTACAGTCTGTTACCCTCCTGAGGGCAAACGCTACAGTCTGTTACCCTCCTGAGGGCAAACGCTACAGTCTGTTACCCTTTAGAGGGCAAACGCTACAGTCTGTTACCCTCCTGAGGGCAAACGCTACAGTCTGTTACCCTCCTGAGGGCAAACGCTACAGTCCGTTACCCTTTAGAGGGCAAACGCTACAGTCTGTTACCCTCCTGAGGGCAAACGCTACAGTCTGTTACCCTTCTGAGGGCAAACGCTACAGTCTGTTACCCTTTAGAGGGCAAACGCTACAGTCTGTTACCCTTTAGAGGGCAAACGCTACAGTCTGTTACCCTCCTGAGGGCAAACGCTACAGTCTGTTACCCTCCTGAGGGCAAACGCTACAGTCTGTTACCCTCCTGAGGGCAAACGCTACAGTCCGTTACCCTTTAGAGGGCAAACGCTACAGTCTGTTACCCTCCTGAGGGCAAACGCTACAGTCTGTTACCCTTCTGAGGGCAAACGCTACAGTCTGTTACCCTTTAGAGGGCAAACGCTACAGTCTGTTACCCTCCTGAGGGCAAACGCTACAGTCTGTTACCCTCCTGAGGGCAAACGCTACAGTCTGTTACCCTTCTGAGGGCAAACGCTACAGTCTGTTACCCTTTAGAGGGCAAACGCTACAGTCTGTTACCCTTTAGAGGGCAAACGCTACAGTCTGTTACCCTTCTGAGGGCAAACGCTACAGTCCGTTACCCTCCTGAGGGCAAACGCTACAGTCCGTTACCCTCCTGAGGGCAAACGCTACAGTCTGTTACCCTTCTGAGGGCAAACGCTACAGTCTGTTACCCTCCTGAGGGCAAACGCTACAGTCTGTTACCCTTCTGAGGGCAAACGCTACAGTCTGTTACCCTCCTGAGGGCAAACGCTACAGTCTGTTACCCTCCTGAGGGCAAACGCTACAGTCTGTTACCCTCCTGAGGGCAAACGCTACAGTCTGTTACCCTCCTGAGGGCAAACGCTACAGTCTGTTACCCTCCTGAGGGCAAACGCTACAGTCTGTTACCCTTCTGAGGGCAAACGCTACAGTCTGTTACCCTTCTGAGGGCAAACGCTACAGTCTGTTACCCTTCTGAGGGCAAACGCTACAGTCTGTTACCCTTCTGAGGGCAAACGCTACAGTCTGTTACCCTCCTGAGGGCAAACGCTACAGTCTGTTACCCTTTAGAGGGCAAACGCTACAGTCTGTTACCCTTTAGAGGGCAAATGCTACAGTCTGTTACCCTCCTGAGGGCAAACGCTACAGTCTGTTACCCTTCTGAGGGCAAACGCTACAGTCTGTTACCCTCCTGAGGGCAAACGCTACAGTCTGTTACCCTTCTGAGGGCAAACGCTACAGTCTGTTACCCTTCTGAGGGCAAACGCTACAGTCTGTTACCCTTTAGAGGGAAAACGCTACAGTCTGTTACCCTCCTGAGGGCAAACGCTACAGTCTGTTACCCTCCTGAGGGCAAACGCTACAGTCTGTTACCCTTCTGAGGGCAAACGCTACAGTCTGTTACCCTTCTGAGGGCAAACGCTACAGTCTGTTACCCTTCTGAGGGCAAACGCTACAGTCTGTTACCCTCCTGAGGGCAAACGCTACAGTCTGTTACCCTCCTGAGGGCAAACGCTACAGTCTGTTACCCTCCTGAGGGCAAACGCTACAGTCCGTTACCCTTCTGAGGGCAAACGCTACAGTCTGTTACCCTTCTGAGGGCAAACGCTACAGTCTGTTACCCTTCTGAGGGCAAACGCTACAGTCTGTTACCCTCCTGAGGGCAAACGCTACAGTCTGTTACCCTTTAGAGGGCAAACGCTACAGTCTGTTACCCTTTAGAGGGCAAACGCTACAGTCTGTTACCCTCCTGAGGGCAAACGCTACAGTCTGTTACCCTCCTGAGGGCAAACGCTACAGTCTGTTACCCTCCTGAGGGCAAACGCTACAGTCTGTTACCCTCCTGAGGGCAAACGCTTACAGTCTGTTACCCTCCTGAGGGCAAACGCTACAGTCTGTTACCCTTCTGAGGGCAAACGCTACAAACGTCTCTGTTACCCTTTGAGGGCAAACGCTACAGTCTGTTACCCTCCTACAGTCTGTTAGAGGGCAAACGCTACAGTCTGTTACCCTTCTGAGGGCAAACGCTACAGTCTGTTACCCTTCTGAGGGCAAACGCTACAGTCTGTTACCCTTCTGAGGGCAAACGCTACAGTCTGTTACCCTTCTGAGGGCAAACGCTACAGTCCGTTACCCTCCTGAGGGCAAACGCTACAGTCTGTTACCCTCCTGAGGGCAAACGCTACAGTCTGTTACCCTTCTGAGGGCAAACGCTACAGTCTGTTACCCTCCTGAGGGCAAACGCTACAGTCTGTTACCCTCCTGAGGGCAAACGCTACAGTCTGTTACCCTCCTGAGGGCAAACGCTACAGTCTGTTACCCTCCTGAGGGCAAACGCTACAGTCTGTTACCCTTTAGAGGGCAAACTGAGGGCAAACGCTACAGTCTGTTACCCTCCTGAGGGCAAACGCTACAGTCTGTTACCCTTCTGAGGGCAAACGCTACAGTCTGTTACCCTTCTGAGGGCAAACGCTACAGTCTGTTACCCTTCTGAGGGCAAACGCTACAGTCTGTTACCCTTTAGAGGGCAAACGCTACAGTCTGTTACCCTTCTGAGGGCAAACGCTACAGTCTGTTACCCTTCTGAGGGCAAACGCTACAGTCTGTTACCCTTCTGAGGGCAAACGCTACAGTCTGTTACCCTTTAGAGGGCAAACGCTACAGTCTGTTACCCTTCTGAGGGCAAACGCTACAGTCTGTTACCCTTTAGAGGGCAAACGCTACAGTCTGTTACCCTCCTGAGGGCAAACGCTACAGTCTGTTACCCTCCTGAGGGCAAACGCTACAGTCTGTTACCCTCCTGAGGGCAAACGCTACAGTCTGTTACCCTCCTGAGGGCAAACGCTACAGTCTGTTACCCTTTAGAGGGCAAACGCTACAGTCTGTTACCCTCCTGAGGGCAAACGCTACAGTCTGTTACCCTTCTGAGGGCAAACGCTACAGTCTGTTACCCTTCTGAGGGCAAACGCTACAGTCTGTTACCCTTCTGAGGGCAAACGCTACAGTCTGTTACCCTTCTGAGGGCAAACGCTACAGTCTGTTACCCTTCTGAGGGCAAACGCTACAGTCTGTTACCCTTCTGAGGGCAAACGCTACAGTCTGTTACCCTCCTGAGGGCAAACGCTACAGTCTGTTACCCTTCTGAGGGTCCAAATAAAACTAGCTACTTCTATCTGGGTGAAAAACAGTATTTCCTTCTTCAACATTTAGTATGAAATGAGAAAGCGTTTCTGAATGGTTAGCCCACCTGGCTTTTGTTGACGTGGTCGTTGGGGTGAACAGGGTCCTTGCTCCCCAGCTTCCCTCCGAGGATCTCGATGGCCCTGTTGCTGATCACCTCGTTGACGTTCATGTTGGACTGAGTTCCTGACCCGGTCTGCCACACCACCAGAGGAAAATGGTCATCCAGCTTACCAGCTGCCACCTGGAACATGGACATCAGACCAGAGAGGTCAACATGGACATCAGACCAGAGGGGTCAACATGGACATCAGACCAGAGAGGTCAACATGGACATCAGACCAGAGAGGTCAACATGGACATCAGACCAGAGAGGTCAACATGGACATCAGACCAGAAAGGTCAACATGGACATCAGACCAGAGAGGTCAACATGGACATCAGACCAGAGAGGTCAACATGGACATCAGACCAGAGAGGTCAACATGGACATCAGACCAGAGAGAGGTCAACATGGACATCAGACCAGAGAGGCCAACATGGACATCAGACCAGAGAGGCCAACATGGACATCAGACCAGAGAGGTCAACATGGACATCAGACCAGAGAGGTCAACATGGACATCAGACCAGGGAGGCCAACATGCCTTAGTCTGGTCCAAGGAACATCAGGCCAGGGAGGCCAACATGCCTTAGTCTGGTCCAAGGAACATGGACATCAGACCAGGGAGGCCAACATGCCTTAGTCTGGTCCAAGGAACATGGACATCAGACAAGGAGGCCAACATGCCTTAGTCTGGTCCAAGGAACATGGACATCAGACCAGGGAGGCCAACATGCCTTAGCCTGGTCCAAGGAACATCATACCAGGGAGGCCAACATGCCTTAGTCTGGTCCAAGGGACATCAGACCAGGGAGGCCAACATGCCTTAGTCTGGTCCAAGGAACATCAGACCAGGGAGGCCAACATGCCTTAGTCTGGTCCAAGGAACATCAGACCAGGGAGGCCAACATGCCTTAGTCTGGTCCAAGGAACATCAGACCAGGGAGGCCAACATGCCTTAGTCTGGTCCAAGGAACATGGACATCAGACCAGGGAGGCCAACATGCCTTAGCCTGGTCCAAGGAACATCAGACCAGGGAGGCCAACATGCCTTAGTCTGGTCCAATGTTACATTACAGACCCAGGTTGATCTGTCTAATCTGTGTTAGAACTAGACAGGTACCCAGGCTGATCTGTCTAATCTGTGTTAGAACTAGACAGGTACCCAGGTTGATCTGTCTAATCTGTGTTAGAACTAGACAGGTACCCAGGCTGATCTGTCTAATCTGTGTTAGAACTAGACTGGTACCCAGGCTGATCTGTCTAATCTCTGTTAGAACTAGACAGGTACCCAGGCTGATCTGTCTAATCTGTGTTAGAACTAGACAGGTACCCAGGCTGATCTGTCTAATCTGTGTTAGTAGACAGGTACCCAGGCTGATCTGTCTAATCTGTGTTAGTAGACAGGTACCCAGGCTGATCTGTCTAATCTGTGTTAGAACTAGACAGGTGGCTGATCTGTCTAATCTGTGTTAGAACTAGGGTACCCAGGCTGATCTGTCTAATCTGTGTTAGTAGACTGGTACCCAGGCTGATCTGTCTAATCTGTGTTAGAACTAGACAGGTACCCAGGCTGATCTGTCAAATCTGTGTTAGAACTAGACAGGTACCCAGGCTGATCTGTCTAATCTGTGTTAGTAGACTGGTACCCAGACTGATCTGTCTAATCTGTGTTAGAACTAGACAGGTACCCAGGTTGATCTGTCAAATCTGTGTTAGAACTAGACTGGTACCCAGGCTGATCTGTCTAATCTGTGTTAGAACTAGACAGGTACCCAGGCTGATCTGTCTAATCTGTGTTAGAACTAGACAGGTACCCAGGCTGATCTGTCTAATCTGTGTTAGTAGACAGGTACCCAGGCTGATCTGTCTAATCTGTGTTAGTAGACAGGTGCCCAGGCTGATCTGTCTAATCTGTGTTAGAACTAGACAGGTACCCAGGCTGATCTGTCTAATCTGTGTTAGTAGACAGGTACCCAGGCTGATCTGTCTAATCTGTGTTAGTAGACAGGTACCCAGGCTGATCTGTCTAATCTGTGTTAGAACTAGACAGGTACTCCAGGTTGATCTGTCTAATCTGTGTTAGAACTAGACAGGTACCCAGGCTGATCTGTCTAATCTGTGTTAGTAGACAGGTACCCAGGCTGATCTGTCTAATCTGTGTTAGTAGACAGGTACCCAGGCTGATCTGTCTAATCTGTGTTAGAACTAGACAGGTACCCAGGCTGATCTGTCTAATCTGTGTTAGTACTAGACAGGTACCCAGGCTGATCTGTCTAATCTGTGTTAGAACTAGACAGGTACCCAGGCTGATCTGTCTAATCTGTGTTAGTAGACAGGTACCCAGGCTGATCTGTCTAATCTGTGTTAGAACTAGACAGGTACCCAGGCTGATCTGTCTAATCTGTGTTAGAACTAGACAGGTACCCAGGCTGATCTGTCTAATCTGTGTTAGTAGACAGGTACCCAGGCTGATCTGTCTAATCTGTGTTAGAACTAGACAGGTACCCAGGCTGATCTGTCTAATCTGTGTTAGAACTAGACAGGTACCCAGGCTGATCTGTCTAATCTGTGTTAGTAGACAGGTACCCAGGCTGATCTGTCTAATCTGTGTTAGAACTAGACAGGTACCCAGGCTGATCTGTCTAATCTGTGTTAGAACTAGACAGGTACCCAGTCTGATCTGTCTAATCTGTGTTAGTAGACAGGTACCCAGGCTGATCTGTCTAATCTGTGTTAGAACTAGACAGGTACCCAGGCTGATCTGTCTAATCTGTGTTAGAACTAGACAGATACCCAGGCTGATCTGTCTAATCTGTGTTAGAACTAGACAGGTACCCAGGCTGATCTGTCTAATCTGTGTTAGAACTAGACAGGTACCCAGGCTGATCTGTCTAATCTGTGTTAGTAGACTGGTACCCAGGCTGATCTGTCTAATCTGTGTTAGAACCCCCAGGCTGATCTGTCTAATCTGTGTTAGTAGACTGGTACCCAGGCTGATCTGTCTAATCTGTGTTAGAACTAGACAGGTACCCGGCCTGATCTGTCTAATCTGTGTTAGTAGACTGGTACCCAGGCTGATCTGTCTAATCTGTGTTAGGTAGACAGGTACCCAGGCTGATCTGTCTAATCTGTGTTAGAACTAGACAGGTACCCAGGCTGATCTGTCTAATCTGTGTTAGTAGACAGGTACCCAGGCTGATCTGTCTAATCTGTGTTAGTAGACAGGTACCCAGGCTGATCTGTCTAATCTGTGTTAGTAGACAGGTACCCAGGCTGATCTGTCTAATCTGTGTTAGTAGACAGGTACCCAGGCTGATCTGTCTAATCTGTGTTAGTAGACAGGTACCCAGGCTGATCTGTCTAATCTGTGTTAGTAGACAGGTACCCAGGCTGATCTGTCTAATCTGTGTTAGAACTAGACAGGTACCCAGGCTGATCTGTCTAATCTGTGTTAGAACTAGACTGGTACCCAGGCTGATCTGTCTAATCTGTGTTAGTAGACTGGAACACGGCCTGATCTGTCTAATCTGTGTTAGTAGACAGGTACCCAGGCTGATCTGTCTAATCTGTGTTAGAACTAGACAGGTACCCAGGCTGATCTGTCTAATCTGTGTTAGAACTAGACAGGTACCCAGGCTGATCTGTCTAATCTGTGTTAGTAGACAGGTACCCAGGCTGATCTGTCTAATCTGTGTTAGTAGACTGGTACCCAGGCTGATCTGTCTAATCTGTGTTAGAACTAGACTGGTACCCAGGCTGATCTGTCTAATCTGTGTTAGAACTAGACAGGTACCCAGGCTGATCTGTCTAATCTGTGTTAGTAGACAGGTACCCAGGCTGATCTGTCTAATCTGTGTTAGAACTAGACAGGTACCCAGGCTGATCTGTCTAATCTGTGTTAGTAGACTACCCAGATCTGTCTAATCTGTGTTAGTAGACCCAGGCTGATCTGTCTAATCTGTGTTAGAACTAGACAGGTACCCAGGCTGATCTGTCTAATCTGTGTTAGAACTAGACTGGTACCCAGGCTGATCTGTCTAATCTGTGTTAGAACTAGACAGGTACCCAGGCTGATCTGTCTAACCTGTGTTAGAACTAGACAGGTACCCAGGCTGATCTGTCTAATCTGTGTTAGTAGACAGGTACCCAGGCTGATCTGTCTAATCTGTGTTAGAACTAGACAGGTACCCAGGCTGATCTGTCTAATCTGTGTTAGTAGACAGAAGGTTGATCTGTCTAATCTGTGTTAGTAGACAGGTACCCAGGCTGATCTGTCTAATCTGTGTTAGAACTAGACAGGTACCCAGGCTGATCTGTCTAATCTGTGTTAGAACTAGACAGGTACCCAGGCTGATCTGTCTAATCTGTGTTAGAACTGTGTTAGACTGGTACCCAGGCTGATCTGTCTAATCTGTGTTAGAACTAGACAGGTACCCAGGCTGATCTGTCTAATCTGTGTTAGAGACTAGACAGGTACCCAGGCTGATCAGTCTAATCTGTGTTAGTAGACAGGTACCCAGGCTGATCTGTCTAATCTGTGTTAGTAGACAGGTACCCAGGCTGATCTGTCTAATCTGTGTTAGTAGACAGGTACCCAGTCTAATCTGTCTAATCTGTGTTAGTAGACAGGTACCCAGGCTGATCTGTCTAATCTGTGTTAGTAGACAGGTACCCAGGCTGATCTGTCTAATCTGTGTTAGTAGACAGGTACCCAGGCTGATCTGTCTAATCTGTGTTCGTAGATCAGGTACCCAGGCTGATCTGTCTAATCTGTGTTAGTAGACAGGTACCCAGGCTGATCTGTCTAATCTGTGTTCGTAGACAGGTACCCAGGCTGATCTGTCTAATCTGTGTTAGTAGACAGGTACCCAGGCTGATCTGTCTAATCTGTGTTAGAACTAGACTGGTACCCAGGCTGATCTGTCTAATCTGTGTTAGTAGACAGGTACTCAGGTTGATCTGTCTAATCTGTGTTAGTAGACAGGTACCCAGGTTGATCTGTCTAATCTGTGTTAGTAGACAGGTACCCAGGCTGATCTGTCTAATCTGTGTTAGTAGACAGGTACCCAGGCTGATCTGTCTAATCTGTGTTAGTAGACAGGTACCCAGGCTGATCAGTCTAATCTGTGTTAGTAGACTGGTACCCAGGCTGATCTGTCTAATCTGTGTTAGAACTAGACAGGTACCCAGGCTGATCTGTCTAATCTGTGTTAGAACTAGACTGGTACCCAGGCTGATCTGTCTAATCTGTGTTAGTAGACTGGTACCCAGGCTGATCTGTCTAATCTGTGTTAGAACTAGACAGGTACCGGGCTGATCTGTCTAATCTGTGTTAGAACTAGACTGGTACCCAGGCTGATCTGTCTAATCTGTGTTAGAGACTAGGCTGATCAATCTGTGTTAGAACTAGACAGGTACCCAGGCTGATCTGTCTAATCTGTGTTAGAACTAGACAGGTACCCAGGCTGATCTGTCTAATCTGTGTTAGAACTAGACAGGTACCCAGGCTGATCTGTCTAATCTGTGTTAGTAGACAGGTACCCAGGCTGATCTAATCTGTGTTAGAACTAATCTGTGATCTGTCTAATCTAGACAGGTACCCAGGCTGATCTGTCTAATCTGTGTTAGTAGACAGGTACCCAGGCTGATCTGTCTAATCTGTGTTAGAACTAGACAGGTACCCAGGCTGATCTGTCTAATCTGTGTTAGAACTAGACAGGTACCCAGGCTGATCTGTCTAATCTGTGTTAGTAGACAGGTACCCAGGCTGATCTGTCTAATCTGTGTTAGTAGACAGGTACCCAGGCTGATCTGTCTAATCTGTGTTCGTAGACAGGTACCCAGGCTGATCTGTCTAATCTGTGTTAGTAGACAGGTACCCAGGCTGATCTGTCTAATCTGTGTTAGTAGACAGGTACCCAGGCTGATCTGTCTAATCTGTGTTAGAACTAGACAGGTACTCAGGCTGATCTGTCTAATCTGTGTTAGAACTAGACAGGTACCCAGGCTGATCTGTCTAATCTGTGTTAGTAGACAGGTACCCAGGCTGATCTGTCTAATCTGTGTTAGTAGACAGGTACCCAGGCTGATCTGTCTAATCTGTGTTAGAACTAGACAGGTACCCAGGCTGATCTGTCTAATCTGTGTTAGTAGACAGGTACCCAGGCTGATCTGTCTAATCTGTGTTAGAACTAGACAGGTACCCAGGCTGATCTGTCTAATCTGTGTTAGAACTAGACTGGTACCCAGGCTGATCTGTCTAATCTGTGTTAGAACTAGACAGGTACCCAGGCTGATCAGTCTAATCTGTGTTAGAACTAGACTGGTACCCAGGCTGATCAGTCTAATCTGTGTTAGAACTAGACAGGTACCCAGGCTGATCTGTCTAATCTGTGTTCGAACTAGACAGGTACCCGGCCTGATCAGTCTAATCTGTGTTAGAACTAGACAGGTACCCAGGCTGATCTGTCTAATCTGTGTTAGTAGACAGGTACCCAGGCTGATCTGTCTAATCTGTGTTAGAACTAGACAGGTACCCAGGCTGATCTGTCTAATCTGTGTTATTAGACAGGTACCCAGGCTGATCTGTCTAATCTGTGTTAGAACTAGACAGGTACCCAGGCTGATCTGTCTAATCTGTGTTAGTAGACAGGTACCCAGGCTGATCTGTCTAATCTGTGTTAGTAGACAGGTACCCAGGCTGATCTGTCTAATCTGTGTTAGTAGACAGGTACCCAGGCTGATCTGTCTAATCTGTGTTAGTAGACAGGTACCCAGGCTGATCTGTCTAATCTGTGTTAGAACTAGACAGGTACCCAGGCTGATCTGTCTAATCTGTGTTAGAACTAGACAGGTACCCAGGCTGATCTGTCTAATCTGTGTTAGTAGACAGGTACCCAGGCTGATCTGTCTAATCTGTGTTAGAACTAGACAGGTACCCAGGCTGATCTGTCTAATCTGTGTTAGTAGACAGGTACCCAGGCTGATCTGTCTAATCTGTGTTAGTAGACAGGTACCCAGGCTGATCTGTCTAATCTGTGTTAGTAGACAGGTACCCAGGCTGATCTGTCTAATCTGTGTTAGTAGACAGGTACCCAGGCTGATCTGTCTAATCTGTGTTAGTAGACAGGTACCCAGGCTGATCTGTCTAATCTGTGTTAGTAGACAGGTACCCAGGCTGATCTGTCTAATCTGTGTTAGTAGACAGGTACCCAGGCTGATCTGTCTAATCTGTGTTAGAACTAGACAGGTACTCAGGTTGATCTGTCTAATCTGTGTTAGAACTAGACAGGTGCCCAGGCTGATCTGTCTAATCTGTGTTAGTAGACAGGTACCCAGGCTGATCTGTCTAATCTGTGTTAGTAGACAGGTACCCAGGCTGATCTGTCTAATCTGTGTTAGAACTAGACAGGTACCCAGGCTGATCTGTCTAATCTGTGTTAGTAGACAGGTACCCAGGCTGATCTGTCTAATCTGTGTTAGTAGACAGGTACCCAGGCTGATCTGTCTAATCTGTGTTAGAACTAGACAGGTACCCAGGCTGATCTGTCTAATCTGTGTTAGAACTAGACAGGTACCCAGGCTGATCTGTCTAATCTGTGTTAGAACTAGACAGGTACCCAGGCTGATCTGTCTAATCTCTGTTAGAACTAGACAGGAACCCAGGCTGATCTGTCTAATCTGTGTTAGAACTAGACAGGTACCCAGGCTGATCTGTCTAATCTGTGTTAGAACTAGACAGGAACCCAGGCTGATCTGTCTAATCTGTGTTAGAAGTAGACTGGTACCCAGGCTGATCTGTCTAATCTGTGTTAGAACTAGACTGGTACCCAGACTGATCTGTCTAATCTGTGTTAGTAGACAGGTACCCAGGCTGATCTGTCTAATCTGTGTTCGTAGACAGGTACCCAGGCTGATCTGTCTAATCTGTGTTAGAACTAGACAGGTACCCAGGCTGATCTGTCTAATCTGTGTTAGAACTAGACAGGTACCCAGGCTGATCTGTCTAATCTGTGTTAGAACTAGACAGGTACCCAGGCTGATCTGTCTAATCTGTGTTAGAACTAGACAGGTACCCAGGCTGATCTGTCTAATCTGTGTTAGTAGACAGGTACCCAGGCTGATCTGTCTAATCTGTGTTCGTAGACAGGTACCCAGGTTGATCTGTCTAATCTGTGTTCGTAGACAGGTACCCAGGCTGATCTGTCTAATCTGTGTTAGAACTAGACAGGTACCCAGGCTGATCTGTAAAATCTGTGTTAGAACTAGACAGGTACCCAGGCTGATCTGTCTAATCTGTGTTAGAACTAGACAGGTACCCAGGCTGATCTGTCTAATCTGTGTTAGTAGACAGGTACCCAGGCTGGTCTAATCTGTGTTATTAGACAGGTACCCAGGCTGATCTGTCTAATCTGTGTTAGAACTAGACAGGTACCCAGGCTGATCTGTCTAATCTGTGTTAGAACTAGACAGGTACCCAGGCTGATCTGTCTAATCTGTGTTAGTAGACAGGTACCCAGGCTGGTCTAATCTGTGTTAGAACTAGACAGGTACCCAGGCTGATCTGTCTAATCTGTGTTAGTAGACAGGTACCCAGGCTGATCTGTCTAATCTGTGTTAGTAGACAGGTACCCAGGCTGGTCTAATCTGTGTTAGAACTAGACAGGTACCCAGGCTGATCTGTCTAATCTGTGTTAGAACTAGACAGGTACCCAGGCTGATCTGTCTAATCTGTGTTAGAACTAGACAGGTACCCAGGCTGATCTGTCTAATCTGTGTTAGAACTAGACAGGTACCCAGGCTGATCTGTCTAATCTGTGTTAGAACTAGACAGGTACCCAGGCTGATCTGTCTAATCTGTGTTAGTAGACAGGTACCCAGGCTGATCTGTCTAATCTGTGTTAGAACTAGACAGGTACCCAGGCTGATCTGTCTAATCTGTGTTAGTAGACAGGTACCCAGGCTGATCTGTCTAATCTGTGTTAGTAGACTGGTACCCAGGCTGATCTGTCTAATCTGTGTTAGTAGACTGGTACCCAGGCTGATCAGTCTAATCTGTGTTCGTAGACAGGTACCCAGGCTGATCTGTCTAATCTGTGTTAGTAGACAGGTACCCAGGCTGATCTGTCTAATCTGTGTTAGAACTAGACAGGTACCCAGGCTGATCTGTCTAATCTGTGTTAGAACTAGACAGGTACCCAGGCTGATCTGTCTAATCTGTGTTAGAACTAGACAGGTACCCAGGCTGGTCTAATCTGTGTTAGAACTAGACTGGTACCCAGGCTGATCTGTCTAATCTGTGTTAGAACTAGACAGGTACCCAGGCTGATCTGTCTAATCTGTGTTAGAACTAGACTGGTACCCAGGCTGATCTGTCTAATCTGTGTTAGAACTAGACAGGTACCCAGGCTGATCTGTCTAATCTGTGTTAGAACTAGACAGGTACCCAGGCTGATCTGTCTAATCTGTGTTAGAACTAGACTGGTACCCAGGCTGATCTGTCTAATCTGTGTTAGTAGACAGGTACCCAGGCTGATCTGTCTAATCTGTGTTAGAACTAGACAGGTACCCAGGCTGGTCTGTCTAATCTGTGTTAGTAGACAGGTACCCAGGCTGATCTGTCTAATCTGTGTTAGAACTAGACAGGTACCCAGGCTGATCTGTCTAATCTGTGTTAGTAGACAGGTACCCAGGCTGATCTGTCTAATCTGTGTTAGAACTAGACAGGTACCCAGGCTGATCTGTCTAATCTGTGTTAGTAGACAGGTACCCAGGCTGATCTGTCTAATCTGTGTTAGAACTAGACAGGTACCCAGGCTGATCTGTCTAATCTGTGTTAGAACTAGACAGGTACCCAGGCTGATCTGTCTAATCTGTGTTAGTAGACAGGTACCCAGGCTGATCTGTCTAATCTGTGTTAGTAGACAGGTACCCAGGCTGATCTGTCTAATCTGTGTTAGAACTAGTACCCAGGCTGATCTGTCTAATCTGTGTTAGAACTAGACAGGTACCCAGGCTGATCTGTCTAATCTGTGTTAGAAGGTACTGATCTGACAGGTACCCAGGCTGATCTGTCTAATCTGTGTTAGTAGACAGGTACCCAGGCTGATCTGTCTAATCTGTGTTAGTAGACAGGTACCCAGGCTGATCTGTCTAATCTGTGTTAGTAGACTGGAACCCGGCCTGATCTGTCTAATCTGTGTTAGTAGACAGGTACCCAGGCTGATCTGTCTAATCTGTGTTAGTAGACTGGTAGCCGGCCTGATCTGTCTAATCTGTGTTAGAACTAGACAGGTACCCAGGCTGATCTGTCTAATCTGTGTTAGTAGACAGGTACCCAGGCTGATCTGTCTAATCTGTGTTAGTAGACAGGTACCCAGGCTGATCTGTCTAATCTGTGTTAGTAGACAGGTACCCAGGCTGATCTGTCTAATCTGTGTTAGAACTAGACAGGTACTCAGGTTGATCTGTCTAATCTGTGTTAGAACTAGACAGGTACCCAGGCTGATCTGTCTAATCTGTGTTAGTAGACAGGTACCCAGGCTGATCTGTCTAATCTGTGTTAGTAGACAGGTGCCCAGGCTGATCTGTCTAATCTGTGTTAGAACTAGACTGGTACCCAGGCTGATCTGTCTAATCTGTGTTAGTAGACAGGTACCCAGGCTGATCTGTCTAATCTGTGTTAGTAGACAGGTACCCAGGCTGATCTGTCTAATCTGTGTTAGTAGACAGGTACCCAGGCTGATCAGTCTAATCTGTGTTAGAACTAGACAGGTACCCAGGCTGATCAGTCTAATCTGTGTTAGAACTAGACTGGTACCCGGGCTGATCAGTCTAATCTGTGTTAGAACTAGACAGGTACCCAGGCTGATCTGTCTAATCTGTGTTAGTAGACAGGTACCCAGGCTGATCTGTCTAATCTGTGTTCGTAGACTGGTAGCCGGCCTGATCAGTCTAATCTGTGTTAGAACTAGACAGGTACCCAGGCTGATCTGTCTAATCTGTGTTAGTAGACAGGTACCCAGGCTGATCTGTCTAATCTGTGTTAGAACTAGACAGGTACCCAGGCTGATCTGTCTAATCTGTGTTATTAGACAGGTACCCAGGCTGATGTCTAATCTGTGTTAGAACTAGACAGGTACCCAGGCTGATCTGTCTAATCTGTGTTAGTAGACAGGTACCCAGGCTGATAAGTCTAATCTGTGTTTCGTAGACAGGTACCCAGGCTGATCTGTCTAATCTGTGTTAGTAGACAGGTACCCAGGCTGATCTGTCTAATCTGTGTTAGTAGACAGGTACCCAGGCTGATCTGTCTAATCTGTGTTAGAACTAGACAGGTACCCAGGCTGATCTGTCTAATCTGTGTTAGAACTAGACAGGTACCCAGGCTGATCTGTCTAATCTGTGTTAGTAGACAGGTACCCAGGCTGATCTGTCTAATCTGTGTTAGTAGACAGGTACCCAGGCTGATCTGTCTAATCTGTGTTCGTAGACAGGTACCCAGGCTGATCTGTCTAATCTGTGTTAGTAGACAGGTACCCAGGCTGATCTGTCTAATCTGTGTTCGTAGACAGGTACCCAGGCTGATCTGTCTAATCTGTGTTAGTAGACAGGTACCCAGGCTGATCTGTCTAATCTGTGTTCGTACTAGACAGGTACCCAGGCTGATCTGTCTAATCTGTGTTAGAACTAGACAGGTACTCAGGTTGATCTGTCTAATCTGTGTTAGAACTAGACAGGTGCCCAGGCTGATCTGTCTAATCTGTGTTAGTAGACAGGTACCCAGGCTGATCTGTCTAATCTGTGTTAGTAGACAGGTACCCAGGCTGATCTGTCTAATCTCTGTTAGAACTAGACAGGTACCCAGGCTGATCTGTCTAATCTGTATTAGAACTAGACAGGTACCCAGGCTGATCTGTCTAATCTGTGTTAGTAGACAGGTACCCAGGCTGATCTGTCTAATCTCTGTTAGAACTAGACAGGAACCCAGGCTGATCTGTCTAATCTGTGTTAGAACTAGACAGGTACCCAGGCTGATCTGTCTAATCTGTGTTAGAACTAGACAGGTACCCAGGCTGATCTGTCTAATCTCTGTTAGAACTAGACAGGAACCCAGGCTGATCTGTCTAATCTGTGTTAGAACTAGACAGGTACCCAGGCTGATCTGTCTAATCTGTGTTAGAACTAGACAGGAACCCAGGCTGATCTGTCTAATCTGTGTTAGCAGACTGGTACCCAGGCTGATCTGTCTAATCTGTGTTAGAACTAGACAGGTACCCAGACTGATCTGTCTAATCTGTGTTAGTAGACAGGTACCCAAGCTGATCTGTCTAATCTGTGTTCGTAGACAGGTACCCAGGCTGATCTGTCTAATCTGTGTGAGAACTAGACAGGTACCCAGGCTGATCTGTCTAATCTGTGTTAGAACTAGACAGGTACCCAGGCTGATCTGTCTAATCTGTGTTAGAACTAGACAGGTACCCAGGCTGATCTGTCTAATCTGTGTTAGAACTAGACAGGTACCCAGGCTGATCTGTCTAATCTGTGTTAGTAGACAGGTACCCAGGCTGATCTGTCTAATCTGTGTTCGTAGACAGGTACCCAGGTTGATCTGTCTAATCTGTGTTCGTAGACAGGTACCCAGGCTGATCTGTCTAATCTGTGTTAGAACTAGACAGGTACCCAGGCTGATCTGTAAAATCTGTGTTAGAACTAGACAGGTACCCAGTCTAATCTGTCTAATCTGTGTTCGTAGACAGGTACCCAGGCTGATCTGTCTAATCTGTGTTAGTAGACAGGTACCCAGGCTGATCTGTCTAATCTGTGTTAGTAGACAGGTACCCAGGCTGATCTGTCTAATCTGTGTTAGAACTAGACAGGTACCCAGGCTGATCTGTCTAATCTGTGTTAGTAGACAGGTACCCAGGCTGGTCTAATCTGTGTTTATTAGACAGTACCCAGGCTGATCTGTCTAATCTGTGTTAGAACTAGACAGGTACCCAGGCTGATCTGTCTAATCTGTGTTAGAACTAGACAGGTACCCAGGCTGATCTGTCTAATCTGTGTTAGTAGACAGGTACCCAGGCTGGTCTAATCTGTGTTAGAACTAGACAGGTACCCAGGCTGATCTGTCTAATCTGTGTTAGTAGACAGGTACCCAGGCTGATCTGTCTAATCTGTGTTAGTAGACAGGTACCCAGGCTGGTCTAATCTGTGTTAGAACTAGACAGGTACCCAGGCTGATCTGTCTAATCTGTGTTAGTAGACAGGTACCCAGGCTGATCTGTCTAATCTGTGTTAGAACTAGACAGGTACCCAGGCTGATCTGTCTAATCTGTGTTAGAACTAGACAGGTACCCAGGCTGATCTGTCTAATCTGTGTTAGAACTAGACAGGTACCCAGGCTGATCTGTCTAATCTGTGTTAGAAGTAGACAGGTACCCAGGCTGATCTGTCTAATCTGTGTTAGTAGACTGGTACCCAGGCTGATCTGTCTAATCTGTGTTAGTAGACTGGTACCCAGGCTGATCAGTCTAATCTGTGTTCGTAGACAGGTACCCAGGCTGATCTGTCTAAACTGTGTTAGTAGACAGGTACCCAGGCTGATCTGTCTAATCTGTGTTAGAACTAGACAGGTACCCAGGCTGATCTGTCTAATCTGTGTTAGAACTAGACAGGTACCCAGGCTGATCTGTCTAATCTGTGTTAGAACTAGACAGGTACCCAGGCTGGTCTAATCTGTGTTAGAACTAGACTGGTACCCAGGCTGATCTGTCTAATCTGTGTTAGAACTAGACAGGTACCCAGGCTGATCTGTCTAATCTGTGTTAGAACTAGACTGGTACCCAGGCTGATCTGTCTAATCTGTGTTAGAACTGACAGGTACCCAGGCTGATCTGTCTAATCTGTGTTAGAACTAGACAGGTACCCAGGCTGGTCTGTCTAATCTGTGTTAGAACTAGACAGGTACCCAGGCTGATCTGTCTAATCTGTGTTAGTAGACAGGTACCCAGGCTGATCTGTCTAATCTGTGTTAGAACTAGACAGGTACCCAGGCTGGTCTGTCTAATCTGTGTTAGTAGACAGGTACCCAGGCTGATCTGTCTAATCTGTGTTAGAACTAGACAGGTACCCAGGCTGATCTGTCTAATCTGTGTTAGTAGACAGGTACCCAGGCTGATCTGTCTAATCTGTGTTAGAACTAGACAGGTGCCCAGGCTGATCTGTCTAATCTGTGTTAGTAGACAGGTACCCAGGCTGATCTGTCTAATCTGTGTTATTAGTCAGGTACCCAGGCTGATCTGTCTAATCTGTGTTAGAACTAGACAGGTACCCAGGTTGATCTGTCTAATCTGTGTTAGTAGACTGGTACCCAGGCTGATCTGTCTAATCTGTGTTAGTAGACAGGTACCCAGGCTGATCTGTCTAATCTGTGTTAGAACTAGTACCCAGGCTGATCTGTCTAATCTGTGTTAGAACTAGACAGGTACCCAGGCTGATCTGTCTAATCTGTGTTAGTAGACAGGTACCCAGGCTGATCTGTCTAATCTGTGTTAGTAGACAGGTACCCAGGCTGATCTGTCTAATCTGTGTTAGTAGACTGGGAACCCGGCCTGATCTGTCTAATCTGTGTTAGAAGACAGGTACTGATCTGTCTAATCTGTGTTAGAACTAGACAGGTACCCAGGCTGATCTGTCTAATCTGTGTTAGAACTAGACAGGTACCCAGGCTGATCTGTCTAATCTGTGTTAGAACTAGACAGGTACCCAGGCCTGATCTGTCTAATCTGTGTTAGAACTAGACTGGTACCCAGGCTGATCTGTCTAATCTGTGTTAGAACTAGACAGGTACCCAGGCTGATCTGTCTAATCTCTGTTAGTAGACAGGTACCCAGGCTGATCTGTCTAATCTGTGTTAGTAGACTGGTAGCCAGGCCTGATCTGTCTAATCTGTGTTAGTAGACTGGTACCCAGGCTGATCTGTCTAATCTGTGTTAGTAGACAGGTACCCAGGCTGATCTGTCTAATCTGTGTTAGTAGACAGGTACCCAGGCTGATCTGTCTAATCTGTGTTAGTAGACAGGTACCCAGGCTGATCTGTCTAATCTGTGTTAGTAGACTGGTAGCCGGCCTGATCTGTCTAATCTGTGTTAGTAGACTGGTACCCAGGCTGATCTGTCTAATCTGTGTTAGTAGACAGGTACCCAGGCTGATCTGTCTAATCTGTGTTAGTAGACAGGTACCCAGGCTGATCTGTCTAATCTGTGTTAGAACTAGACAGGTACCCAGGCTGATCTGTCTAATCTGTGTTAGTAGACAGGTACCCAGGCTGATCTGTCTAATCTGTGTTAGTAGACAGGTACCCAGGCTGATCTGTCTAATCTGTGTTAGTAGACAGGTACCCAGGCTGATCTGTCTAATCTGTGTTAGTAGACTGGTAGCAGGCCTGATCTGTCTAATCTGTGTTAGTAGACTGGTACCCAGGCTGATCTGTCTAATCTGTGTTCGTAGACAGGTACCCAGGCTGATCTGTCTAATCTGTGTTCGTAGACAGGTACCCAGGCTGATCTGTCTAATCTGTGTTAGTAGACTGGAACCCAGGCCTGATCTGTCTAATCTGTGTTAGAACTAGACTGGTACCCAGGCTGATCTGTCTAATCTGTGTTAGTAGACAGGTACCCAGCTGATCTGTCTAATCTGTGTTAGTAGACTGGTACCCAGGCTGATCTGTCTAATCTGTGTTAGAACTAGACAGGTACCCAGGCTGATCTGTCTAATCTGTGTTCGAACTAGACAGGTACCCAGGCTGATCTGTCTAATCTGTGTTAGTAGACAGGTACCCAGGCTGATCTGTCTAATCTGTGTTAGTAGACAGGTACCCAGGCTGATCTGTCTAATCTGTGTTAGTAGACAGGTACCCAGGCTGATCTGTCTAATCTGTGTTAGAACTAGACAGGTACCCAGGCTGATCTGTCTAATCTGTGTTAGTAGACTGGTACCCAGGCTGATCTGTCTAATCTGTGTTAGTAGACAGGTACCCAGGTTGATCTGTCTAATCTGTGTTAGTAGACAGGTACCCAGGCTGATCTGTCTAATCTGTGTTTAACTAGACAGGTACCCAGGCTGATCTGTCTCATCTGTGTTAGAACTAGACAGGTACCCAGGCTGATCTGTCTAATCTGTGTTAGTAGACAGGTACCCAGGTTGATCTGTCTAATCTGTGTTAGTAGACAGGTACCCAGGCTGATCTGTCTAATCTGTGTTAGTAGACAGGTACCCAGGCTGATCTGTCTAATCTGTGTTAGAACTAGACAGGTACCCAGGCTGATCTGTCTAATCTGTGTTAGTAGACTGGTACCCAGGCTGATCTGTCTAATCTGTGTTAGAACTAGACAGGTACCCAGGCTGATCTGTCTAATCTGTGTTAGAACTAGACAGGTACCCAGGCTGATCTGTCTAATCTGTGTTAGAACTAGACAGGTGCCCAGGCTGATCTGTCTAATCTGTGTTAGAACTAGACAGGTACCCAGGCTGATCTGTCTAATCTGTGTTAGTAGACAGGTACCAGGCTGATCTGTCTAATCTGTGTTAGAACTAGACAGGTACCCAGGTTGATCTGTCTAATCTGTGTTAGTAGACAGGTACCCAGGCTGATCTGTCTAATCTGTGTTAGAACTAGACAGGTACCCAGGTTGATCTGTCTAATCTGTGTTAGAACTAGACAGGTACCCAGGCTGATCTGTCTAATCTGTGTTAGAACTAGACAGGTACCCAGGCTGATCTGTCTAATCTGTGTTAGTAGACAGGTACCCAGGCTGATCTGTCTAATCTGTGTTAGAACTAGACAGGTACCCAGGTTGATCTGTCTAATCTGTGTTAGTAGACAGGTACCCAGGCTGATCTGTCTAATCTGTGTAGTAGACAGGTACCCAGGCTGATCTGTCTAATCTGTGTTAGTAGACAGGTACCCAGGCTGATCTGTCTAATCTGTGTTAGTAGACAGGTACCCAGGCTGATCTGTCTAATCTGTGTTAGTAGACAGGTACCCAGGCTGATCTGTCTAATCTGTGTTAGTAGACAGGTACCCAGGCCTGATCTGTCTAATCTGTGTTAGTAGACTGGTACCCAGGCTGATCTGTCTAATCTGTGTTAGTAGACAGGTACCCAGGCTGATCTGTCTAATCTGTGTTAGAACTAGACAGGTACCCAGGCTGATCTGTCTAATCTGTGTTAGTAGACTGGTACCCAGGCTGATCTGTCTAATCTGTGTTAGAACTAGACAGGTACCCAGGCTGATCTGTCTAATCTGTGTTAGAACTAGACAGGTACCCAGGCTGATCTGTCTAATCTGTGTTAGTAGACAGGTACCCAGGCTGATCTGTCTAATCTGTGTTAGAACTAGACAGGTACTCAGGTTGATCTGTCTAATCTGTGTTAGAACTAGACAGGTACCCAGGCTGATCTGTCTAATCTGTGTTAGTAGACAGGTACCCAGGCTGATCTGTCTAATCTGTGTTAGTAGACAGGTACCCAGGCTGATCTGTCTAATCTGTGTTAGTAGACAGGTACCCAGGCTGATCTGTCTAATCTGTGTTAGAACTAGACAGGTACCCAGCTGATCTGTCTAATCTGTGTTAGTAGACAGGTACCCAGGCTGATCTGTCTAATCTGTGTTAGTAGACTGGTACCCAGGCTGATCTGTCTAATCTGTGTTAGAACTAGACAGGTACCCGGCCTGATCTGTCTAATCTGTGTTAGAACTAGACAGGTACCCAGGCTGATCTGTCTAATCTGTGTTAGTAGACAGGTACCCAGGCTGATCTGTCTAATCTGTGTTAGAACTAGACTGGTACCCAGGCTGATCTGTCTAATCTGTGTTCGTAGACAGGTACCCAGGCTGATCTGTCTAATCTGTGTTAGTAGACAGGTACCCAGGCTGATCTGTCTAATCTGTGTTAGTAGACAGGTACCCAGGTTGATCTGTCTAATCTGTGTTAGAACTAGACAGGTACCCAGGTTGATCTGTCTAATCTGTGTTAGAACTAGACAGGTACCCAGGCTGATCTGTCTAATCTGTGTTAGTAGACAGGTACCCAGGCTGATCTGTCTAATCTGTGTTAGAACTAGACAGGTACCCAGGCTGATCTGTCTAATCTGTGTTAGTAGACTGGTACCCAGGCTGATCTGTCTAATCTGTGTTAGAACTAGACAGGTACCCAGGCTGATCTGTCTAATCTGTGTTAGAACTAGACAGGTACCCAGGCTGATCTGTCTAATCTGTGTTAGTAGACAGGTACCCAGGCTGATCTGTCTAATCTGTGTTAGAACTAGACAGGTACCCAGGCTGATCTGTCTAATCTGTGTTAGAAGACAGGTACCCAGGCTGATCTGTCTAATCTGTGTTAGAACTAGACAGGTACCCAGGCTGATCTGTCTAATCTGTGTTAGAACTAGACAGGTACCCAGGCTGATCTGTCTAATCTGTGTTAGTAGACTGGTACCCAGGCTGATCTGTCTAATCTGTGTTAGAACTAGACAGGTACCCAGGCTGATCAGTCTAATCTGTGTTAGTAGACAGGTACCCAGGCTGATCTGTCTAATCTGTGTTAGTAGACAGGTACCCAGGCTGATCTGTCTAATCTGTGTTAGTAGACTGGTACCCAGGCTGATCTGTCTAATCTGTGTTAGTAGACAGGTACCCAGGCTGATCTGTCTAATCTGTGTTAGTAGACAGGTACCCAGGCTGATCTGTCTAATCTGTGTTAGTAGACAGGTACCCAGGCTGATCTGTCTAATCTGTGTTAGAACTAGACAGGTACCCAGGCTGATCTGTCTAATCTGTGTTAGAACTAGACAGGTACCCAGGCTGATCTGTCTAATCTGTGTTAGTAGACTGGGTACCCAGGCTGATCTGTCTAATCTGTGTTAGTAGACAGGTACCCAGGCTGATCTGTCTAATCTGTGTTAGTAGACAGGTACCCAGGCTGATCTGTCTAATCTGTGTTAGAACTAGACAGGTACCCAGGCTGATCTGTCTAATCTGTGTTCGTGAGACAGGTACCCAGGCTGATCTGTCTAATCTGTGTTAGTAGACAGGTACCCAGGCTGATCTGTCTAATCTGTGTTTGTAGACAGGTACCCAGGCTGATCTGTCTAATCTGTGTTAGTAGACAGGTACCCGGCCTGATCTGTCTAATCTGTGTTAGTAGACTGGTACCCAGGCTGATCTGTCTAATCTGTGTTAGAACTAGACAGGTACCCAGGCTGATCTGTCTAATCTGTGTTAGAACTAGACAGGTACCCAGGCTGGATCTGTCTAATCTGTGTTAGAACTAGACAGGTACCCAGGCTGATCTGTCTAATCTGTGTTAGAACTAGACAGGTACCAGGCTGATCTGTCCGTGTTAGTAGACTACACCTGATCTGCTTGCTGTTTGGTACCCAGGCTGATCTGTCTAATCTGTGTTAGTAGACTGGTACCCAGGCTGATCTGTCTAATCTGTGTTATAGACAGGTACCCAGGCTGATCTGTCTAATCTGTGTTAGTAGACAGGTACCCAGGCTTCTGTCTAATCTGTGTTAGTAGACTGGTTGATCTGTCTAATCTGTGTTAGAACTAGACAGGTACCCAGGCTGATCTGTCTAATCTGTGTTAGAACTAGACAGGTACCCAGGCTGATCTGTCTAATCTGTGTTAGTAGACAGGTACCCAGGCTGATCTGTCTAATCTGTGTTAGTAGACTGGTACCCAGGCTGATCTGTCTAATCTGTGTTAGAACTAGACAGGTACCCAGGCTGATCTGTCTAATCTGTGTTAGTAGACTGGTAGCCGGCCTGATCTGTCTAATCTGTGTTAGTAGACAGGTACCCAGGCTGATCTGTCTAATCTGTGTTAGTAGACAGGTACCCAGGCTGATCTGTCTAATCTGTGTTAGAACTAGACAGGTACCCAGGCTGATCTGTCTAATCTGTGTTAGTAGACAGGTACCCAGTCTAATCTGTCACAACGCTGACAGTCATGGGGTCTCCTGTAGTGGTGTGGCTGTTCCCCCTGTATCAGGCACCTCATCAGCAGCCTGCACGATGGCATCAGCCAGCCTCGGGTCCAGTCCGTAGTCCTTGTTGACCTCTGCAGCAGCCCTCTTCAGAATCCCAAAGGCTTTGATCACCTGGATCTTTGGACACCAAAGACAGTAGTGAGGACGTGTGGCGCTACGATGATTTCACTGATACACTACGTTAGCCGGATACAGGAAGTAACCTTTTTAGTCTGATCTGAATCTGGGGGAAATAGGACAGGAAACGGTTGCAAGGATGTGTGTCCAATTTGTAGCGAGAGCTAGCTACAATGACCCCCCTCCCCCCCCGAGACATGGCGGGACGGGTGACCTACAGCCACAGGGATCCACAGCCATGTCTCAGGGCTCAAGCTACACCTTTGACAGATGGAAGTGGCACCTAGTCTGAACTTACTGGCATTCTCTCCGACGGTCCTCCGATCTTGAAGTTCATGGTGGATCTGACAGTCTGAGCACCATAGTACTTGTCAACGGAACCTTCAGCTCCCCGAAGGTGTCTGCCTCAATTCTGTACTCTGAAGACTGAACAACAACATTGACACAGTCAAAGAGCAAAGATGAAAAGTTATTCTGGGTTACTACATGGTTATTGGGTTAGAGAGGCATAGTCTCAACAACAACAAAAAACTAGTAGCTAGCTATAGACTTGTTTTGTTGACATTTGAAAGATAAAATCTGAACAACAGAACGGTTGTTTCTCTGGCTGACCTATCAGGTGTTAGGATACAGAACTCCTAGCTAATTGTAGGTAAACAAATCACTACGCAGCCATTTGCTCAGTGCTCTGTGCCAGCGGTAGTGTTGGTATGCAGTTTGCCAAGTACCTCGACTCCTCCACGGAGTTGAGTAGACAGTTTATTAATGAACCTCTAGGGCTGTGGAGGTCACGACATTAAGGCAGCAGGTTATTAATGAACCTCTAGGGCTGTGGAGGTCTGACATTAAGGCAGCAGGTTATTAATGAACCTCTAGGGCTGTGGAGGTCATGACATTAAGGCAGCAGGTTATTAATGAACCTCTAGGGCTGTAGTCATGATATTAAGGCAGCAGTTATTAATGAACCTCTAGGGGCTGTGGAGGTCATGACATTAAGGCAGCAGGTTATTAATGAACCTCTAGGGGGCTGTGGAGGTCATGACATTAAGGCAGCAGGTTATTAATGAACCTCTAGGGCTGTGGAGGTCATGACATTAAGACAGCAGGTTATTAATGAACCTCTAGGGCTGTGGGAGGTCACGTTAAGGCAGCAGGTTATTAATGAACCTCTGGGCTGTGGAGGTCATGACATTAAGGCAGCAGGTTATTAATGAACCTCTAGGGCTGTGGAGGTCATGACATTAAGGCAGCAGGTATTAATGAACCTTAGGGCTGTGGAGGTCATGACATTAAGGCAGCAGGTTATTAATGAACCTCTAGGGCTGTGGAGGTCACAACATTAAGGCAGCAGGTTATTCATGAACCTCTAGGGCTGTGGAGGTCACGACATTAAGGCAGCAGGTCCAACCTCTAGGGCTGTGGAGGTCATGACATTAAGACAGCAGGTTATTAATGAACCTCTAGGGCTGTGGAGGTCATGACATTAAGGCAGCAGGTTATTAATGAACCTCTAGGGCTGTGGAGGTCACGACATTAAGGCAGCAGGTTATTAATGAACCTCTAGGGCTGTGGAGGTCACGACATTAAGCAGCAGGTTATTAATGAACCTCTAGGGCTGTGGAGGTCACGACATTAAGGCAGCAGGTTATTAATGAACCCTAGGGCTGTGGAGGTCACACATTAAGGCAGCAGGTTATTAATGAACCTCTAGGGCTGTGAGGTCATGACATTAAGGCAGCAGGTTATTAATGAACCTCTACTGTGGAGGTCATGACATTAAGACAGCAGGTTATTAATGAACCTCTAGGGCTGTGGAGGTCATGACATTAAGGCAGCAGGTTATTAATGAACCTCTAGGGGCTGTGGAGGTCATGACATTAAGGCAGCAGGTTATTAATGAACTCTAGGGCTGTGGAGGTCATGACATTAAGGCAGCAGGTTATTAATGAACCCTAGGGCTGTGGAGGTCATGACATTAAGACAGCAGGTTATTAATGAACCTCTAGGGCTGTGGAGGTCATGACATTAAGGCAGCAGGTTATTAATGAACCCTACTGTGGAGGTCATGACATTAAGGCAGCAGGTTATTAATGAACCTCTAGGGCTGTGGAGGTCATGACATTAAGGCAGCAGGTTATTAATGAACCTCTAGGGCTGTGGAGGTCATGACATTTAAGGGCAGGTTATTAATGAAACTCTAGGCTGTGGAGGTCATCATTAAGGCAGCAGGTTATTAATGAACCCTAGGGCTGTGGAGCTGACATGGAGCAGGTTATTAATGAACCCAGTGACATTTAAGGCAGCAGGTTATTAATGAACCTCTAGGGCTGTGGAGGTCACGACATTAAGGCAGCAGGTTATTAATGAACTCTGGGCTGTGGAGGTCATGACATTAAGGCAGCAGGTTATTAATGAACCTCTAGGGCTGTGGAGGTCATGACATTAAGGCAGCAGGTTATTAATGAACCTCTAGGCTGTGGAGGTCACGACATTAAGGCAGCAGGTTATTAATGAACCTCAGGGCTGTGGAGGTCATGACATTAAGGCAGCAGGTTATTAATGAACCTATGGTAATTGACATTAAGGGCAAGGTTATTAATGAACCTCTAGGTGGAGGTCATGACATTAAGGCAGCAGGTTATTAATGAATCGGGCTGTGGAGGTCATGACATTAAGACAGCAGGTTATTAATGAACCTCTAGGGCTGTGGAGGTCATGACATTAAGGCAGCAGGTTATTAATGAACCTCTAGGGCTGTGGAGGTCATGACATTAAGGCAGCAGGTTATTAATGAACCTCTAGGGCTGTGGAGGTCATGACATTAAGGCAGCAGGTTATTAATGAACCTCTAGGGCTGTGGAGGTCATGACATTAAGGCAGCAGGTTATTAATGAACCTCTAGGGCGTGTGGAGGTCACGACATTAAGGCAGCAGGTTATTAATGAACCTCTAGGGCTGTGGAGGTCATGACATTAAGGCAGCAGGTTATTAATGAACCTCTAGGGCTGTGGAGATGACATTAAGGCAGCAGGTTATTAATGAACCTCTAGGGCTGTGGAGGTCATGACATTAAGGCAGCAGGTTATTAATGAACCTCTAGGGCTGTGGAGGTCACGACATTAAGGCAGCAGGTTATTAATGAACCTCTAGGGCTGTGGAGGTCACGACATTAAGGCCTTGGTTATTAATGAACCTCTAGGGCTGTGGAGGTCATGACATTAAGACAGCAGGTTATTAATGAACCTCTAGGGCTGTGGAGGTCTGTGGAGGTCATGAACATTGGAGGCAGACAGGTTATTAATGAACCTCTAGGGCTGTGGAGGTCACGACATTAAGGCAGCAGGTTATTAATGAACCTCTAGGGCTGTGGAGGTCACGACATTAAGGCAGCAGGTTATTAATGAACCTCTAGGGCTGTGGAGGTCATGACATTAAGGCAGCAGGTTATTAATGAACCTCTAGGGCTGTGGAGGTCATGACATTAAGGCAGCAGGTTATTAATGAACCTCTAGGGCTGTGGAGGTCATGACATTAAGGCAGCAGGTTATTAATGAACCTCTAGGGCTGTGGAGGTCATGACATTAAGGCAGCAGGTTATTAATGAACCTCTAGGGCTGTGGATCATGACATTAAGGCAAGGTTATTAATGAACCTCTAGGGCTGTGGAGGTCATGACATTAAGGCAGCAGGTTATTAATGAACCTCTAGGGCTGTGGAGGTCATGACATTAAGGCAGCAGGTTATTAATGAACCTCTAGGGCTGTGGAGGTCATGACATTAAGGCAGCAGGTTATTAATGAACCTCTAGGGCTGTGGAGGTCACTACATTAAGGCAGCAGGTTATTAATGAACCTCTAGGGCTGTGGAGGTCATGACATTAAGGCAGCAGGTTATTAATGAACCTCTAGGGCTGTGGAGGTCATGACATTAAGGCAGCAGGTTATTAATGAACCTCTAGGGCTGTGGAGGTCATGACATTAAGGCAGCAGGTTATTAATGAACCTCTAGGGCTGTGGAGGTCATGACATTAAGGCAGCAGGTTATTAATGAACCTCTAGGGCTGTGGAGGTCATGACATTAAGGCAGCAGGTTATTAATGAACCTCTAGGGCTGTGGAGGTCATGACATTAAGGCAGCAGGTTATTAATGAACCTCTAGGGCTGTGGAGGTCATGACATTAAGACAGCAGGTTATTAATGAACCTCTAGGGCTGTGGAGGTCATGACATTAAGGCAGCAGGTTATTAATGAACCTCTAGGGCTGTGGAGGTCATGACATTAAGGCAGCAGGTTATTAATGAACCTCTAGGGCTGTGGAGGTCATGACATTAAGGCAGCAGGTTATTAATGAACCTCTAGGGCTGTGGAGGTCATGACATTAAGGCAGCAGGTTATTAATGAACCTCTAGGGCTGTGGAGGTCATGACATTAAGGCAGCAGGTTATTAATGAACCTCTAGGGCTGTGGAGGTCATGACATTAAGGCAGCAGGTTATTAATGAACCTCTAGGGCTGTGGAGGTCATGACATTAAGACAGCAGGTTATTAATGAACCTCTAGGGCTGTGGAGGTCATGACATTAAGGCAGCAGGTTATTAATGAACCTCTAGGGCTGTGGAGGTCATGACATTAAGGCAGCAGGTTATTAATGAACCTCTAGGGCTGTGGAGGTCATGACATTAAGGCAGCAGGTTATTAATGAACCTCTAGGGCTGTGGAGGTCACGACATTAAGGCAGCAGGTTATTAATGAACCTCTAGGGGCTGTGGAGGTCATGACATTAAGGCAGCAGGTTATTAATGAACCTCTAGGGCTGTGGAGGTCATGACATTAAGGCAGCAGGTTATTAATGAACCTCTAGGGCTGTGGAGGTCATGACATTAAGGCAGCAGGTTATTAATGAACCTCTAGGGCTGTGGAGGTCATGACATTAAGGCAGCAGGTTATTAATGAACCTCTAGGGCTGTGGAGGTCACGACATTAAGGCAGCAGGTTATTAATGAACCTCTAGGGCTGTGGAGGTCATGACATTAAGGCAGCAGGTTATTAATGAACCTCTAGGGCTGTGGAGGTCATGACATTAAGGCAGCAGGTTATTAATGAACCTCTAGGGCTGTGGAGGTCATGACATTAAGGCAGCAGGTTATTAATGAACCTCTAGGGCTGTGGAGGTCATGACATTAAGGCAGCAGGTTATTAATGAACCTCTAGGGCTGTGGAGGTCATGACATTAAGGCAGCAGGTTATTAATGAACCTCTAGGGCTGTGGAGGTCACGACATTAAGGCAGCAGGTTATTAATGAACCTCTGGGGCTGTGGAGGTCATGACATTAAGGCAGCAGGTTATTAATGAACCTCTAGGGCTGTGGAGGTCATGACATTAAGGCAGCAGGTTATTAATGAACCTCTAGGGCTGTGGAGGTCACGACATTAAGGCAGCAGGTTATTAATGAACCTCTAGGGCTGTGGAGGTCATGACATTAAGGCAGCAGGTTATTAATGAACCTCTAGGGCTGTGGAGGTCATGACATTAAGGCAGCAGGTTATTAATGAACCTCTAGGGCTGTGGAGGTCATGACATTAAGGCAGCAGGTTATTAATGAACCTCTAGGGCTGTGGAGGTCACGACATTAAGGCAGCAGGTTATTAATGAACCTCTAGGGCTGTGGAGGTCATGACATTAAGGCAGCAGGTTATTAATGAACCTCTAGGGCTGTGGAGGTCATGACATTAAGGCAGCAGGTTATTAATGAACCTCTAGGGCTGTGGAGGTCATGACATTAAGGCAGCAGGTTATTAATGAACCTCTAGGGCTGTGGAGGTCATGACATTAAGGCAGCAGGTTATTAATGAACCTCTAGGGCTGTGGAGGTCATGACATTAAGGCAGCAGGTTATTAATGAACCTCTAGGGCTGTGGAGGTCATGACATTAAGGCAGCAGGTTATTAATGAACCTCTAGGGCTGTGGAGGTCACGACATTAAGGCAGCAGGTTATTAATGAACCTCTAGGGCTGTGGAGGTCATGACATTAAGGCAGCAGGTTATTAATGAACCTCTAGGGCTGTGGAGGTCATGACATTAAGGCAGCAGGTTATTAATGAACCTCTAGGGCTGTGGAGGTCATGACATTAAGGCAGCAGGTTATTAATGAACCTCTAGGGCTGTGGAGGTCATGACATTAAGGCAGCAGGTTATTAATGAACCTCTAGGGCTGTGGAGGTCATGACATTAAGGCAGCAGGTTATTAATGAACCTCTAGGGCTGTGGAGGTCATGACATTAAGGCAGCAGGTTATTAATGAACCTCTAGGGCTGTGGAGGTCATGACATTAAGGCAGCAGGTTATTAATGAACCTCTAGGGCTGTGGAGGTCATGACATTAAGGCAGCAGGTTATTAATGAACCTCTAGGGCTGTGGAGGTCATGACATTAAGGCAGCAGGTTATTAATGAACCTCTAGGGCTGTGGAGGTCATGACATTAAGGCAGCAGGTTATTAATGAACCTCTAGGGCTGTGGAGGTCATGACATTAAGGCAGCAGGTTATTAATGAACCTCTAGGGCTGTGGAGGTCATGACATTAAGGCAGGTTATTAATGAACCTCTAGGTTATCATAATTAAGAACCTCTAGGGCTGTGGAGGTCATGACATTAAGGCAGCAGGTTATTAATGAACCTCTAGGGCTGTGGAGGTCATGACATTAAGGCAGCAGGTTATTAATGAACCTCTAGGGCTGTGGAGGTCATGACATTAAGGCAGCAGGTTATTAATGAACCTCTAGGGCTGTGGAGGTCATGACATTAAGGCAGCAGGTTATTAATGAACCTCTAGGGCTGTGGAGGTCATGACATTAAGGCAGCAGGTTATTAATGAACCTCTAGGGCTGTGGAGGTCATGACATTAAGGCAGCAGGTTATTAATGAACCTCTAGGGCTGTGGAGGTCATGACATTAAGGCAGCAGGTTATTAATGAACCTCTAGGGCTGTGGAGGTCATGACATTAAGGCAGCAGGTTATTAATGAACCTCTAGGGCTGTGGAGGTCATGACATTAAGGCAGCAGGTTATTAATGAACCTCTAGGGCTGTGGAGGTCATGACATTAAGGCAGCAGGTTATTAATGAACCTCTAGGGCTGTGGAGGTCATGACATTAAGGCAGCAGGTTATTAATGAACCTCTAGGGCTGTGGAGGTCATGACATTAAGGCAGCAGGTTATTAATGAACCTCTAGGGCTGTGGAGGTCATGACATTAAGGCAGCAGGTTATTAATGAACCTCTAGGGCTGTGGAGGTCATGACATTAAGGCAGCAGGTTATTAATGAACCTCTAGGGCTGTGGAGGTCATGACATTAAGGCAGCAGGTTATTAATGAACCTCTAGGGCTGTGGAGGTCATGACATTAAGGCAGCAGGTTATTAATGAACCTCTAGGGCTGTGGAGGTCATGACATTAAGGCAGCAGGTTATTAATGAACCTCTAGGGCTGTGGAGGTCATGACATTAAGGCAGCAGGTTATTAATGAACCTCTAGGGCTGTGGAGGTCATGACATTAAGGCAGCAGGTTATTAATGAACCTCTAGGGCTGTGGAGGTCATGACATTAAGGCAGCAGGTTATTAATGAACCTCTAGGGCTGTGGAGGTCATGACATTAAGGCAGCAGGTTATTAATGAACCTCTAGGGCTGTGGAGGTCATGACATTAAGGCAGCAGGTTATTAATGAACCTCTAGGGCTGTGGAGGTCATGACATTAAGGCAGCAGGTTATTAATGAACCTCTAGGGCTGTGGAGGTCATGACATTAAGGCAGCAGGTTATTAATGAACCTCTAGGGCTGTGGAGGTCATGACATTAAGGCAGCAGGTTATTAATGAACCTCTAGGGCTGTGGAGGTCACGACATTAAGGCAGCAGGTTATTAATGAACCTCTAGGGCTGTGGAGGTCATGACATTAAGGCAGCAGGTTATTAATGAACCTCTAGGGCTGTGGAGGTCACGACATTAAGGCAGCAGGTTATTAATGAACCTCTAGGGCTGTGGAGGTCATGACATTAAGGCAGCAGGTTATTAATGAACCTCTAGGGCTGTGGAGGTCATGACATTAAGGCAGCAGGTTATTAATGAACCTCTAGGGCTGTGGAGGTCATGACATTAAGGCAGCAGGTTATTAATGAACCTCTAGGGCTGTGGAGGTCATGACATTAAGGCAGCAGGTTATTAATGAACCTCTAGGGCTGTGGAGGTCACGACATTAAGGCAGCAGGTTATTAATGAACCTCTAGGGCTGTGGAGATCATGACATTAAGGCAGCAGGTTATTAATGAACCTCTAGGGCTGTGGAGGTCATGACATTAAGGCAGCAGGTTATTAATGAACCTCTAGGGCTGTGGAGGTCATGACATTAAGGCAGCAGGTTATTAATGAACCTCTAGGGCTGTGGAGGTCACGACATTAAGGCAGCAGGTTATTAATGAACCTCTAGGGCTGTGGAGGTCATGACATTAAGGCAGCAGGTTATTAATGAACCTCTAGGGCTGTGGAGGTCATGACATTAAGGCAGCAGGTTATTAATGAACCTCTAGGGCTGTGGAGGTCATGACATTAAGGCAGCAGGTTATTAATGAACCTCTAGGGCTGTGGAGGTCATGACATTAAGGCAGCAGGTTATTAATGAACCTCTAGGGCTGTGGAGGTCATGACATTAAGGCAGCAGGTTATTAATGAACCTCTAGGGCTGTGGAGGTCATGACATTAAGGCAGCAGGTTATTAATGAACCTCTAGGGCTGTGGAGGTCACGACATTAAGGCAGCAGGTTATTAATGAACCTCTAGGGCTGTGGAGGTCATGACATTAAGGCAGCAGGTTATTAATGAACCTCTAGGGCTGTGGAGGTCATGACATTAAGGCAGCAGGTTATTAATGAACCTCTAGGGCTGTGGAGGTCATGACATTAAGGCAGCAGGTTATTAATGAACCTCTAGGGCTGTGGAGGTCATGACATTAAGGCAGCAGGTTATTAATGAACCTCTAGGGCTGTGGAGGTCATGACATTAAGGCAGCAGGTTATTAATGAACCTCTAGGGCTGTGGAGGTCACGACATTAAGGCAGCAGGTTATTAATCATTAAATCTAATGAGCATCTCCATACAAGCCACTGATGCCTTTGAAACATCTACAGTTTTTAAGTTGAATAATTCAATGTAATATACACCATCACAACACAGCCATTACATATTTTAGTCATTATGATATGGAAGAAAACATTTCAGAACTACAGAATATGAGTTGGGCTGTGTTATCTGACTATGTTCCATGATATCGGGCTGTAGACTAGTTATTTATCAGACCTCTAGACTGTATGTTATCTGGCTATAGACTGTATGTTCATTTATGACTAGATACTGTATGTTATCTGACTAGACTAGTTCATTTATCAACTAGATACTGTGTGTTATCTGGCTATAGACTAGTTCATTATCAGATTAACTGTATGTTGTCAGACTATAGACTAGTTCATTTATCAGACTAGATACTGTATGTTATCTGGCTGAGACTTGTTCATTTATCTGACTAGATACTGTATGTTATCTGACTATAGACTAGGTTATTTATCAGACTAGATACTGTATGTTATCTGGCTGTAGACTTGTTCATTTATCAGACTAGATACTGTTGTTATCTGACTATAGAACTGTATGTTATCTGGCTATAGACTAGACTACAGTTCATTTATTATGTTATAGATACTGTATGTTATCTGGCTGTAGACTAGTTCATTTATAAGACCAGATACTGTATGTTATCTGACTATAGACTAGTTCATTTATCAGACTAGATACTGTATGTTATCTGGCTATAGACTGTAGACTAGTTCATTTATCAGACTAGATACTGTATGTTATCTGATATAGACTAGTTCATTTATCAAACTAGATACTGTATGTTATCTGACTATAGACTGGCTAGACTAGTTCATTTATCAGATTAGATACTGTATGTTATCTGGCTATAGACTAGTTCATTTATCAAACTAGATACTGTATGTTATCTGGCTATAGACTGTTCATGTTATCTGACTAGATACTGTATGTTATCTGGCTATAGACTGTAGACTAGTTCATTTATCAGATTAGATACTGTATGTTATCTGGCTATAGACTAGTTCATTTATCTGACTAGATACTGTATGTTATCTGGCTATAGACTGTAGACTAGTTCATTTATCTGACTAGATACTGTATGTTATCTGGCTATAGACTGTTCATTTATCAGATTAGATACTGTGTTATCTGACTGTAGACTAGTTCATTTATCAGACTAGATACTGTATGTTATCTGGCTATAGACTGTAGACTAGTTCATTTATCAGATTAGATACTGTATGTTATCTGGCTGTAGACTAGTTCATTTATCAAACTAGATACTGTATGTTATCTGACTGTAGACTGTAGACTATTCATTTATCAGATTAGATACTGTATGTTATCTGACTGTAGTTTCATTTATCAGACTAGATACTGTATGTTATCTGGCTATAGACTGTTCATTTATCAGATTAGATACTGTATGTTATCTGGCTATAGACTGACTAGTTCATTTATCAGATTAGATACTGTATGTTATCTGGCTGTAGACTAGTTCATTTATCAGACTAGATACTGTATGTTATCTGGCTGTAGACTAGTTCATTTATTAGACTAGATACTATCTGGCTATAGACTGTAGACTTTCATTTATCAAACTAGATACTGTATGTTATCTGGCTATAGGCTGTAGACTAGTTCATTTATCTGACTAGATACTGTATGTTATCTGGCTGTACTAGTTCATTTATTAGACTAGATACTGTATGTTATCTGGCTATAGACTATAGACTAGTTCATTTATCAGACTAGATACTGTATGTTATCTGGCTATAGACTAGTTCATTTATCAAACTAGATACTGTATGTTATCTGGCTATAGACTGTAGAGTAGTTCATTTATCTGACTAGATACTGTATGTTATCTGGCTATAGACTAGTTCATTTATCAGACTAGATACTGTATGTTATCTGGCTATAGACTGTTCATTTATCTGACTAGATACTGTATGTTATCTGACTATAGACTACATTTATCAAACTAGATACTGTATGTTATCTGACTATAGACTAGTTCATTTATCAAACTAGATACTGTATGTTATCTGACTATAGACTATTCATTTATCAAACTAGATACTGTATGTTATCTGACTATAGACTAGTTCATTTATCTGACTAGATACTGTATGTTATCTGACTATAGACTATTCATTTATCAGTAGATACTGTATGTTATCTGGCTATAGACTAGTTCATTTATCAGACTAGATACTGTATGTTATCTGGTTATAGACTGTAGACTAGTTCATTTATCAGACTAGATACTGTATGTTATCTGACTATAGACTAGTTCATTTATCAGATTAGATACTGTATGTTATCTGACTATAGACTAGTTCATTTATCTGACTAGATACTGTATGTTATCTGACTATAGACTAGTTTATCTGACTAGATACTGTATGTTATCTGGCTATAGACTAGTTCATTTATCTGACTAGATACTGTATGTTATCTGGCTATAGACTGTTCATTTATCAGATTAGATACTGTATGTTATCTGGTTATAGGCTGTTCATTTATCAGACTAGATACTGTATGTTATCTGGCTATAGACTAGTTCATTTATCTGACTAGATACTGTATGTTATCTGGCTATAGACTAGTTCATTTATCTGACTAGATACTGTATGTTATCTGACTATAGACTAGTTCATTTATCAGATTAGATACTGTATGTTATCTGGCTATAGACTAGTTCATTTATCAGATTAGATACTGTATGTTATCTGGCTAGATACTGTTCATTTATCAGATTATCTGTATGTTTATCTGATAGACTAGTTCATTTATCAAACTAGATACTGTATGTTATCTGGCTATAGACTAGTTCATTTATAAGACTCGATACTGTATGTTATCTGACTATAGACTAGTTCATTTATCTGACTAGATACTGTATGTTATCTGGTTATAGACTAGTTCATTTATAAGACTCGAGATGTTATCTGACTATAGACTAGTTCATTTATCAGACTATAGACTGTATGTTATCTGGCTGTAGACTAGACTAGATTAGATACATTTATCAGACTGTAGACTAGTTCATTTATAAGACTATACTGATCTGACTATAGACTAGTTCATTTATCAGACTAGATACTGTATGTTATCTGACTATAGACTAGTTCATTTATCAGATTAGATACTGTATGTTATCTGACTATAGACTAGTAGTTCATTTATAAGACTCGATACTGTATGTTATCTGACTATAGACTAGTTCATTTATCAGATTAGATACTGTATGTTATCTGACTATAGACTGTAGACTAGTTCATTTATCAGATACTGTATGTTATCTGACTATAGACTAGTTCATTTATCAGATTAGATACTGTATGTTATCTGACTATAGACTAGTTCATTTATCTGACTAGATACTGTATGTTATCTGGTTATAGACTGTATGTTATCTGGTTATAGGCTGTTCATTTATCAGACTAGATACTGTATGTTATCTGGCTATAGACTAGTTCATTTATCTGACTAGATACTGTATGTTATCTGACTATAGACTAGTTCATTTATCAGACTAGATACTGTATGTTATCTGGCTATAGACTAGTTCATTTATCAGGCTAGATACTGTATGTTATCTGGCTATAGACTAGTTCATTTATTAGACTAGATACTGTATGTTATCTGGCTATAGACTAGTTCATTTATCAGACTAGATACTGTATGTTATCTGGCTATAGACTAGTTCATTTATCTGACTAGATACTGTATGTTATCTGACTATAGACTAGTTCATTTATCAGACTAGATACTGTATGTTATCTGACTGTAGACTAGTTCATTTATCAGACTAGATACTGTGTGTTATCTGGCTATAGACTGTAGACTAGTTCATTTATCAGACTAGATACTGTGTGTTATCTGGCTATAGACTGTAGACTAGTTCATTTATCAGACTAGATACTGTATGTTATCTGGCTATAGACTAGTTCATTTATCAGACTATAGACTGTATGTTATCTGACTATAGACTGTAGACTAGTTCATTTATCAGGCTAGATACTGTATGTTATCTGGCTATAGACTAGTTCATTTATCTGACTAGATACTGTATGTTATCTGACTGTAGACTAGTTCATTTATCAGACTAGATACTGTGTGTTATCTGGCTATAGACTAGTTCATTTATCAGACTAGATACTGTATCTTATCTGGCTATAAGACTAGTTCATTTATCAGACTAGATACTGTATGTTATCTGACTATAGACTAGTTCATTTATCAGACTAGATACTGTATGTTATCTGGCTATAGACTAGTTCATTTATCTGACTAGATACTGTATGTTATCTGACTATAGACTAGTTCATTTATCAGACTAGATACTGTATGTTATCTGGCTATAGACTAGTTCATTTATCAAACTAGATACTGTATGTTATCTGACTATAGACTAGTTCATTTTATCAGATTAGATACTGTATGTTATCTGACTATAGACTGTAGACTAGTTCATTTATCAGACTAGATACTGTATGTTATCTGGCTATAGACTAGTTCATTTATCTGACTAGATACTGTATGTTATCTGACTGTAGACTAGTTCATTTATCAGACTAGGACTGTATGTTATCTGGCTATAGACTAGTTCATTTATCTGACTAGATACTGTATGTTATCTGGCTATAGACTAGTTCATTTATCTGACTAGATACTGTATGTTATCTGACTATAGACTAGTTCATTTATCAGATTAGATACTGTATGTTATCTGACTATAGACTGTAGACTAGTTCATTTATCTGACTAGATACTGTATGTTATCTGACTATAGACTAGTTCATTTATCAGATTAGATACTGTATGTTATCTGACTATAGACTAGTTCATTTATCTGACTAGATACTGTATGTTATCTGGTTATAGACTGTATGTTATCTGGTTATAGGCTGTTCATTTATCAGACTAGATACTGTATGTTATCTGACTATAGACTAGTTCATTTATCTGACTAGATACTGTATGTTATCTGGTTATAGACTGTATGTTATCTGGTTATAGGCTGTTCATTTATCAGACTAGATACTGTATGTTATCTCTGGCTATAGACTAGTTCATTTATCTGACTAGATACTGTATGTTATCTGACTATAGACT